>NW_022103908.1:19495443-19541578 GCF_000313985.2 Echinops telfairi | reverse complement strand
CCCCCACACACACACACCTGCTTACCACTGCCATTTGCCTTTAAGGTCCACAGAGGGTTAGGGGAAGAAAAACAAAGGCCATGGGGGTCAGGGTACTAACCAACCCAAAGTGAAGGTCTTGCTGTGTCTACACAGGAAAGGGAGAGCAGGAGTGGACCTTATCCCGGTGTGACACTCCACAAGGGCAATGTTCCCGAATGGAGCAGCACTTTCCCAGAGGTGACTGCAGGGCCAGCCTCAACCTGAAACATGAGGACCAGTTCCTAGATGACAGTGTTGCAGAGGACAGGCCTAGGATACAGTTCAGGTAGGTGAAACTGTCTGACCTGCCCTCATGCAGCAGACCAGTGATGAGAGCAAAGCAATGAAGTCCTCGAGGAACCCCGAGTGTGAACTTCTGATTCAGGGGCCAACGCTTGGCACCCCACCAGAACTGGTTGGGGTTACTCACTATGGGGCCACACTGAAAGTCTAAGGCATACATGGAGGGAGGGGATGGCACAGGGGCTCCATCTCAGACTGTGGGACTATTGGAAATGTCTTTTCTACAGGGCTGCGGCTCTATGTCATGATCCCTGTTAGTCTGGTGGCTAGCTGTATGTTGGTGTGTCTTTGTTGTGGTTTTTACTCTTTTCTTGTATTATTATTGTGTCGTTGGTTTTGTGTTGAATTATTTAAGAAAAGCAGGATGGTTAGTCTTACAGAGACAGCAGCCAAATTTACGGTTCTTGGGGGACGTGGAGGGGAAAAGGGGTGGTGGTGAATGAGGAACCGAGAAACAGCTACAGGGGAAGAGTGAGAGTTCTGAAATGGACCATGAGCAGAGTGTAACTCTTGGGGGCTTGTTGGATCAATCAAATTGTATCTGAGAAGAGTTACCAAGAAGTAAACAGCAGGCAAGCATGATGGTGGAGGAGGAAAAACCAAAACCAACCCCCCGCCAAAACCATATATGTATATATGAGCATATATCTATGAATATACATATATGAATATGTGTATATTTGTTTATATATGTAAATACAACAAAGAAACAGATGGACTTTGGGCCACTACTTAAATCTTACCTCTGTGCAAGAATGGTTTGTTCTAATAATGTAGCACGGATTGATACTCCCCTCCCTGACAACATTGCTGAAGACAGAATGGGTGCATAAACAAATGTGATGAAGAAAGCTGATGGTACCCAGCTATCAAAAGCTATAATGTCGGAGGTCTTCAAAGCTTGGAATTAAACCAGTGACCATCTAGCATGGAAGCGACAAAGCCCACATGGAAGAATCACACTATCCTCTCTAATCATGCAGTGGTGACGGGAAGAGATATCACAAGTTCAAAAAAACAGCCATCCCAATTGATATGAAAGGGATGTACTGGAGACCCAAAGTCCACCCTCAAGACAAGTGGACAGTCCCTCTTTATAGGGCCTCATGGAATGGAGGATAAATCCCAGGTGCAGTGTGTCACTCTGCAAACTATCCTCTAGTTCTTTAAGATTTTCTCCCCTTACTATTCTGGTTTGTATGTGATATACCTCATCGGTCCTATTAGACTTGTGTGTGTTCATTTGTTCATGGTAGTCAAGATAGATGACCCTTCAGAGACACTGACAGGAGTACCATATATACTTGAGTATAAGCTGACACAAATAATCAGCCGAGGCACCTAATTTTACCACAAAAACGGCATAAAAATTGTGCTGAAAATCATAGCTTATACACGAGTTTATACGATAACTGTTCCTGGACTGTACAGGAAATGGGGGTGGGAGGTGGGGAGGAGGACAGGGAGTTGATAGCACTGATGTTTGTATAGCCCCACAGAGGGATTGAACAACAGAACTGTATGGGACAGGAAGGGATATATTGGAATGAGTGAGATATTTCAATAAAACTATTATTTGAGAAAAAAAGGCACAGCATTGAAAACTCTATGGAGCAGTTGTACTGTATACCATTGTGTTTTCAACTAGCAACAAAAGAAAAGTGTTTGCAACATAATCTTTGCTAATTTAACTATTTTTACTAAAAAGACAAATAAATGAATATATGCTAAACCTGATCTAAATATATATTTTGTCAAATATTCATGCTGCTTAGTTTTTTCAAATGTTGAAAAGGACTATTAATAGGTTGTATCATTATCTAATAGCATGAATTCAATAATATTTTAAAATGTTCTAGAAGATATCTTGGAGAAATATGAAAAAATTTTTGGAGGAATATGAAAAAAAGGTCATATGAGTTTAACTTATTTTGTAAGTATTTTGTGATTTTAACTAATTTTATGCTGATTCATATAAACCTTCATTTTAACAAAATTTTGAGCCTTTTTATTTATTTTATTTTAGCATTTATATATTTAATTTTCATTAAGTCAAAACAAATTCCACTGATAAAAATTTAGAGCACAGTATTGTATTCCAAATGAATCATAAGATAATACACCTAACGTGTTTTGACTTTTTCTTTCTCTATTCAAGAAGAGTACAATGAAGAAATATAAATTAAGAAACATTCAAATTGTAATATAAATATTATGAATTAATGACTATTGCATGGTCATATTATTATTTTACATGGGATAAAATATTCCATCACTCTTATAATAGCTAGTGCACAATATCTTGGATTAATAGAGGTATTTTTTTCAGTGTGAATATGTACAAAGTGTATGAGAAATATGTGAATATTAAAAATTAAAATGACAACTGGTAAATATCCTTAGGCTCAAATGAAGAGTTTACAGTAGCCAAGAATTTGCTTGGCTTAATTTCTGCTTTCCTCCTTTGTGTCCACATCTGGCTCTGATTCTTCATAAAAGCACTGCCAAGTAAGCTAATGAAATGCTTCTCTGAATAGGTATTATTTGGTTTTCATAGACAAACAAATGGGTATATATTTCATATTGCAATTAAGCTCTACCAAATTATGCACATAGTCTCTGAATATGCAGTGCCTGTTATTAGTAATATTTAGGCACATGTGTGCTCTCCAATCATATCATCAGCAATTGAAGCACATAAAACAGAAGTATTTGCCACCATTCATAAATTATCTGTCATTCAACATTATGCCAATAAGCATGTTGAGTTATACTTTAAAAAATGTGTTTGAGATGTTTTCTTATTAGGAAATCACTTATAGGAAACATTTAGAAAAACTGCTCAAGTAAATGAAACAGCAACAGAAATGTTTTAATATTCTCTGGGGAATTAAAGCCATTTTGTGGAACAAATTTCCTAGAATTTTAAACCAAAGATAAAACTCTTAGAAATCCTTAGACTTCATCAAGAGTACAAAATGAAAATTACAGAAAATTTAAGACATCTGTGAAAATGTTCCCTCATAATTTTTAAACAGATTGGATTTATATTAAAGAACTACTGTTCTTTGAATTTATAATACTATTTTAATCAGTTATAAACTTAAGACTTTGATCATCCAACCCTGATTTGCTAGTAAAGTAATTCATTAACAACAATGATTTTAGTTGATTCCAACTGTGGTGATCCTGCGTGTATCAGGGTAAAATCATGCTACGGTGGATTTTCCATGGCTGAAATTCCAAAGTACTTCACTGGGCCTTCCTTTGGAGGAAATTCTAGTGGACTCAAACATACTACCTTTCCACTAACATTGAGCAGATTAACCATTTACACCCCTAGGGTCTAGAGTTAAGCCATAAAACTCAAAACGAAACATAGACATCAACTCGATGTTCAGCCATAGTGACCCTATAGGGCAGGGCAGAACTGTCCCAGTGGGTTTCTAAGACTGTAACTCTTTACAGAAGCAGAAAGTCTCAGATATGCATAATACTGATATTCAGCAAAGAGTAGATTTTGACATACATGTTGTTTTCTTCTGCATTGTCTTGGTTTTAAAGTGGAAAATATTATAATTAAATTCTGAGACCCACAGAAATTGTAAGTTTGGTATAGACACTAAGTTAATAAAAATGTACACCTCTATATATTTCTTTTTATATACTCTTATTTATATATTTTCAATGAATATATAAGTATATAAACAGAGACATATATACGAAGGGGCACCAAAAAAAGACACCAGAAAACAAGCTCTGCTGGGCAGAGCTTTCCTAATACATACACATTTTCCCCACAAAGTGAGTACCCAGCAACACTCTGAGTTAGTGCACCCAGTGGCGCTGCCAAGGAAAGTTCTCTCTGGTCACAGTAAATTCTCTCATGAAAGCAGCTTCGCTGGAATCTCTTTTTTGTGATGACTGTTTTCATAGAACAGCTGTGAAATTTTGTTTGCTGCCAGGGAAAAATGCTGCAGAAACTGTTGTGATGTTGAACACAACTTACAAGGACAGCACTATGGAAAAAAACTCAAGGGTACAAGTGATTTTCTGATTTCAAAAAAGGTGAAATGTCCACTGATCACAAACCTCATTCGGGACGTTCATCAACCTCCTGGATGTATGAAAATGTGGACTCCTAGTGCATTTGGAGTTCGTTCCAGTAGGTCAGACTGTTAATCAAGCTTTCTATTTAGTGGTTGCAAAAGAGTGTGCAACAATAAAAAAAAGGTCTGATTTGTGGTAGATGGGGGACTGGTTTTACCACACAGCCATCTCAGTGTGCCAGTTTATGGGGGAAAAAAACAGAACAAAAATACCCAGCATGTCTCTCTTGCTCCATGTACTGTACTCACCTGACCTCTCTTCATGTGACTTCTTTTTGTTTCTACAAGTGAAGAAGAACATGAAAGGACAGAAATTTGATGATTTAGAAGAGGTGAGGAAAAAAACTAGGGAGGTGCTCTCAGCTTTCCAAACAGATAAGTTAGAAAAACATTCACATTAATAGAAAAACAGATTTTACAAATGTATTAAGTGTAATGGAGAGTACTTTGAAGGTGATAAGGTTGTTTTGTAAAAAAAATTTGAATATTCAACTTTGGGGGGAAAATCTGGTTTATTTTGTGTACACACATGTGTGTCTGTGTGTGTATACATATTCTTTATACTACACTCATTGTTATATATTCATAGTTATATCTTTCCCAGGATGCCAGTTTGTTGTAGGGTGGTAGCTTGTATGTTTCAGTGAGGCTGGAAGCTATGTCACTGGTATTTCAAATGCAAGCTGGGTTACTGAAATTAAACAGGTGTCACCTGAGCCCTCAGCATAGACTAAGAACAGGCTATGAAGAAGGAACCCACTCTCTGCCCACTTTGGAAGATTTAGCCCCTCAAAACCTCATGCATAGCCTTGAATTATTGCCAGATCCTGAAGGACTAATGGATAAAAGCAAAACTGTTTAGAGATATTGGGGGAAGATGAGCATCTCAGGTCAACAGACACTCACAATAAGACAGAGGAAGAGCTTTTTCTCAAAGTAAAGTTGACCACAATGATGTGCGTGGAGTAAACGCCTGTGAGAAGTGAACTGTGAGGACCTTCCTTGTCTGATGTGACAGGACTCAAAATGAGAAGAAAAGCTGCAAGAATCTACTCACAATCAGAACTTGGAATGTACAAACTAGGAATCTTGGAAAAGTTATAAAAATGAAATGAAATGCATAAATAATGATACAATAGGTATTACTCTGTGAAATGAACTGATAATGACCATTTTGAATCAGAAAATCATGTCGTTAACTATACTGGAAATGGCACTATAAAGAGTAATGGTGGTGTATTTATTGTCAAAAAAGGGCATTTCTAGGTCTATCTTGATGTACAGTGCTGTTTGTTATAGAATTATATCTACTCCATTCAAGGAAATTCAGATAATACAACTGTGATTCACATTTGTGTACCATCCACTAAAGCTGGTGGTGAAGAAGTTGAAAAGCGATACCAATGTCTTCAGTCTGAAATGGATCGAACATGTATTCAAGATGCATTGGGAATCATTGGTGATTTGAATACAAAAGTTGGAAACAAAGAGGAAAGGACAACAGTTGGAAAAGATCATCTTCAAGATAGAAGGTAGCTGGAGGTCATATTACAGAATTTTGCCAGACCGATAATTATTTATACAAATGCCTTTTTAAAGGAACTATGCACATGGATTTCTCCAGACAGAATATACAGAAATCAAATAGACTACATATAAGGGTATGACAGCTCTAGGAGACAAAATATAGTATGAAAACGAAATGTGCAAAGAGTTAGAAAATAACAGCAAGAACATACTCAGTGTATCTTAACGTGAAAGAACTCAAGAAAAAATGCAAGCTTTCAGTAGCAACATTGAAAGATTTTATGGGCAAAATATTGAGTGATGCAGGAAACCTCAGAAGGAGAAGGCGTGACTTTTCTTGCTGTGATTGAACTATTCAATTACATGATGTGTTCATTCTAAACTGTGAAACAAAAATTGGGATAATACAGAGAGTCACTGACTGAAAATCAATGGACTTTACACCAGTTCTAGGGGTAGCATATGAGCAAGACCTGATGGTGCTGAAGGAAGAAGTCCAAGCTGAACTGAGAGCATCGAGCTAAAACAAGGCTCTGGAAATGTATGGCATAACAATCAAAATGATTCAACAAGCTGATGAAGCACTCACTCACCCCCACCAAGACAGTTGGAAGATAGTGATCTGGCCAACTGACTGGAAGAGATCCCTATTGGTATCCATTCCAAAGAAGAGTGGCCCAAGATCATGTTCAAAGTATAGAAGGATAGTATTACTATTGTATACAAAGGAAAGTTTGCTGAAGACCATTAATAATGTTTGCAACAGTACCATGACAGACAGTTGCCCAAGGTTCAGGTTGGATTCAGCAGAGGACATGGAACAAGAAATATTGTTGCTGCTGTCAGATGAGTCTGGCTGAAAGTAGAGAACACAAGAAAGATGTTTATTTGTGTTTTATTGGCTGCGCAAGACATTCAAATGTGTGAATCATAACAAATTATGGATAGCCTTGAGAAAAATGGGAATCCCAGAACACTTTATTGTGTTCCTGCAGAACTAGTACATGGATAAAGACACCATTGTGTCTAACAGAACAAGAGAACACTTAAGATTTAAAAGGAAGAAAGATGTGTATCCAGTTAGTATCCTCTCACCACTACTTATTATTTGCTCTGTATACTGTGGAAATACATCGGGGCTGGAATATACAAAGAGGAATATAACATTGAGACAGGAGAAAAGCGAATTAACAACTTATGATATGCAAGTGATACATGAGGATGACCTGAAGCACTTGCTGTTGAAGATCAAGGAATGTAGCCTTTGATATGGATTATAAACCATTGCAAAGAACCCCAAATTCCTCATAATTCAACCAAGAGGGACCATCGGGATAAACAGAGAAAAAGTTGAAATTGTCAAGGATTTCAACCAGCTTGGTTCCATAATCACTGCTCGTTAAAGCAGCACTAAAGAGATCAAAGGACATGACACTTTGCAACTGGTAAATCTGGGGAAGTGCATCTTGTTCAGGAAATCAGAAAGGAAGCAGACAAAGGAATGCCCTTGACAAGATGACTCGACACTGTGGCTGCATCAGTGAACTTGAACGAAAGAGCCTACGGACGACGGTGCAGGACCAGGCGGTGTTTCACTCTCTCGTTCATTGTCCCCACTGTTGGCACGAACTTGATGAAACCTAACAACAAAATATCCTTTCTACATTCAAATCCAAACAATATCTTTATAATTAAACTTATACCTATATTTTCTCTGTAAATAAAGCAGAATTCATCTAAGAAATTCTATGAAAACCAGAAAATTAAGCTTAACAATATTGAATTTGTAAATCATTAAGGGAGTTATCCTTATTGTCCCCCCCCCACACCCATTGGATTAAGAAGAAAAATAAATTACTGTCATCTACAACATTCTAATTAATTTCAATCCTCTATAGGGTTTTTAACACTGTAAAAAAAGTTGGGGAGGGTGCAATCTCATCTAAGAGTCTCTTGGGTTTGAACTAGTAAACTTCAGTTAGCAGAAAGACCAGGGCTCCCAGTTTGCTTCTGCTCTGTGCAGTGACTAACTCATAGCAACCAGAGTTTTGATAAGTTTAATTTTTAGAACTGTTATGCTTTGAATGCTGTTTACCAAATACAATGTTAGTTTCTCTACTTTTAAGGTAATTCACACCCAGATACAGTCCATCGTAAGAATAATATAGTTAAGTTCTATAAAGTCCACAATCAGACATTAAGACGTGGTCTGTAAGCAAACAAATCCCCCACACCATAACTTAAGTTGAATATTGATGCATATTTTGGAATTCACTGAAAGTCGAATTATACAGACAGGCATTTTAGTGAGTTGTCTGCCCTTAAGAGAACGCAGTAAAAGAGGACAATACAACTGGAGGGGAAGACAGGGCTCCCCTGCCATAGGGTCAGTGAAATCTATGGAGAAATCAGGTGTCTAAAGGCTTCAAAATAGAAAAATGCCATAGTAAATTATGAGTATTAGATTGTAAAGTTCTATAAAAATTAGTATGTGGTGTTCTAGATATCATACCACAGGTTAAAAAAATAAATTCACGGAGGAGAGGCAGACAAAGATAAAGGGGTAGACAAGAGAGGAAATCAAGCTAATCTGTGATGGGCTGTAGAAAGCAAGCAAGGGATGAGGCAGGAAGAGACCCCAGTTGTGGTCTGTTCCATGGGCAATCGGAGGATACAGAGCTTCTCCAGAGAACAACTGCGCTTTGGAAACGGGGGAGGGCGGTGAAGTATTTTCATTTGAACTTGCTGCATGCATGTGTGTTTGTTTTGGCTTGGAACATTCAAGTAAAGTTACTCCGAGGGGTGTTTTAGGTGCTGAAACACTTTTGAAGTGTCATGGAACTGTGCCAAAAAGCAGATGACTAAGTATAAGAAACTTTATTTTCCAAAGGCAGTCTAGCCTCTTCCATGCAAAGAATTTTTATTAAACATACATCTGTTTTTGTATCAAGTGAAATTGCATCTTGATAATCTTGGTCATATCTTATATTTAAGATATGGAAATAAATTATAACTCATTCATCAATAAACCAGGCTTTCAGTACATGGGTTTGTCGGGCTTTCAAATAAACTCCAGACAACAAGGGCAATGCAACTTAAAAAAGTGGTCATTCAAACTCACGTGGTGGTGCTGTCATTGAAAGCCCCAAAGATATATTTTCTTAAAATTTCAACCAATAATTTTGTGGAGCAGTTCTATTTTGTATGAAAATTAGTTCATGGAAATGGCTCTTTTGGGGTTAGTCAATAAACCCATCTATGCTTCCATTAATTCACCTCAACAATGAAAAAACTGTTCATTGTATCAAATCATGCAAATTGTAAAAATGACACAACATATAATGCATGGAATAACATTTAAAATGCTAAGTAAATATAGCTAGTCTAATAAAAATTATGCAGAGCTATATTTCTTTACTAAAAAACCCTTAATAAATAGAGATTCTATTTTCTTTTTAGGGAGCTGTTTTCTCTTTTCCTGAAGGTATGAAAAAGGAGCGCTTTATCCATCAACATCATAAATTATTTATTAGTTTTAAGCCAAAGGATAATGGGTCTGTGTGTGACAGAAGTCACACGAACTCACACAGTCAGTAACGTGAAACAAAACAAAGTCTCTTTATACTAAATGTGATTAGTGACCACCTGGTTTGTGAAAAGGTGTAAGACTAAAACTTTAACAATATGCCTTCAATAGCTATAAACAAGTATGGCTGCCTAAGCATATATCTACCTCCTTTCAAAGTTGTGTTATCAGAGAGTGGTAAAGGTAAAGTTCTTATCAGAGAGTGGTAAAGGTAAAACTGGTAAAACCTTTGACACTAAAATATGTTTGTTCTAGGTTCCTAGTTGATGCTAAACAACAATCAAAAAACCAATCTTACTGAAATCAAATCAATTCCGACTCACAGACATCTTATAGGACAGGGTAGAACTGCTCCTTCGGGTTTCCGACTCTCATTCTTCACGGGAGGAGACAGCCTTGTCTTTGCCCTGCAGAGTCACTGGTGCGTTGGACTAATACTTGATCTCTTAAAAGTCAGATGTCTTCAAATCAAGACTGACTTACCTCACTATGACCCTAAAGGTGACAGTATAGAACTGTGCCCAACAACATGCTCAAGGTCTGAGTTTTCTGTGAGTAGACATGTCTTCCTTTTCAAAATCGGGATAGTAGCTGGGAATAGTAACTCATTGTACAAAACGGGTCTTTACCAGTTGCCCAGGATTGATTTTACAATGACTTCTAAATAATGATTTAGTTGGTTTTAAAAGCAAATAAAAGTAGTCTGATAATTCTGCATTTTAAAATTTACAAATGTAGAAATAACCTTTCTCTCTTCTCATGATTAGCATGTAAATATTATATGTTCCTCCACTATAAAATTTCAGTGCATTTAACAAGGGTTCTTAAGATGTGGGTCGCAACCCCTTTGGGGGTCAAATGACCCTTTCACAGGGGTCACCTAATTCATAATAGTAGAAAAATTACAGTTATGAAGTAACAACAAATATAATTTTATTATTGGACGGTCACCACAACATAGAGAATTGTATTAAAGGGCTGAGGCATTAGGAAGGTTCAGAACCACTGATTTATAATGAAGAATATATTTTAGCCACACACAAACTCAAAGTCAAACTTACTCAACCAAAAATACTTCACTGATTTTTCATTATAACAAGTTTCCTTTAAGACCCCAGACACAATATATTTTGATAGCTGGGCACCATCAGATTTCTTCACCACTTTTCCTCATGCACCCATTTGTCTTGAGTGATCATATCAGGAAGGTGAGCAGACAATGATATGATTTTTGTTCTTTGATGCATGATACCTGATCCCTTTGACACCTCATGATTACAGGCTGGAGTACTTATTCCATGTGGGCTTTGTTGTTTCTGAGTTAGATGGTCACTTGTTTACCTTTGAGCCTTTAAGACCCCAGATGCTGTATCTTTTGCTAGCCAGACACCATCAGCTTTTTTCACTACATTTGCTTATGCACCCACTCTGTCTACAGCAATCGCATCAGGAAGATGAGCATCATGGAATGCCAGTTTAATAGGACAAAGTATTCTTGCATTGAGGGAGTACTTCAGTGGAGGCCTAATGTCCATCTGCTACCTTAATACTAAACCAATAAATATATGCATTTATATCAATTTCCCCATCCTCATATATCAATATATTTACATATGTACATGCCTTTATTTAGACCTCTATAAATGTCCTTTGCCTCCTAGTTCTTTGCTCTATTTCTTTTTACTTTCTGTGGCCATCTAGTTCAGAAGCAACAAAACCCACAGGGAAGAAACCCACCAGCTTCTGTGATCATTAGGTGTCAAAGGGATCAGGGATCAGGCATCAAATTCAAATCATTGGGAATGAGGGGAAGTGCAGATCAGGGACCCCGGACACATCTGTAGGTAACTGGACATCCCACTACAGAAGGATCGCAGGGAGGAGATGAACCAGTTAGAGTACAGTGTAGCAACGATGAAACATACAACTTTCCTCTAATCCCTAAATGCTTCCCCCCTACCACTATCATTATCCCAATTCTACCTTAAAAATCCAACTAGACCCGAGGATGTACACTGATACAGATAGGAACTGGAAACACAGGGAATCCAGTACAGATGGTCCCTTTAGAACCAGTGGTGAGAGTAGCGATACAGGGAGGGTGGAGGGAGGGTGTGGTAGAAAGGGGGAGCCCATTACAAGGATCTACATAAAACCTCCTCACTGGGGGATGGACAAAAGAAAAGTGGGTGAAGGGAGATGCCGAACAGTGTAAGCTATGACAAAATAATAATAATTTATAAATGATCAAGGGTTCATGAGGGATGGGAGATCAGGGAGGGAGGGGAAAATGAGGAGCTGATAGCAAGGACTCAAGTAGAAAGCAAATGTTTTGAGAATGATGAGGGCAACAAATGTACAAATGTGCTTGACACAATGTATGTATGTATGGATTGTGATAAGAGTTGTCTGAGCCCTCAATAAAATGATTAAAAACACAAACAAGTTTCCATGAGCAATAGAAAAGAAACAAAAGTAGAAAGAGAGATCATAGAATTAAGAGAAAAGTAAAACATCAGAGATTTAAAATCTGTCTAAACTGTGATGAGGATGGTGACTTTGTAGGAAGATGTAGCCACTCGCCGGCTCATGTACCTTTAAAAAACAAAAGAATACATGGGAAAGAGCAATTTATCTCTTTGAATTGGAGAAAGCATTACTATTTTTCATATTAAATTAACACCTCAGATAAAATTTTGGAAAAAAAAGGAAAACTTTAATTCTCACAGAAAGAATAGCAGTGCATGAATATCAGCAAGTAAATAATAAATATACAAAAATATCAATTAGTCTATTAAGGCCATTGTTTTCCATCAGCTTAATTTTGGAACCACACAGATTTCCAAATTGAAAGTAAATCTTTTGGGTGGTGATTTTTTGGTTCTTGTTGTTTTGAAGGAAACCAAAGACATGTATCTTACATTTGAAGGTCAATAGATTCAGTTGACATCAGATTAGGATAGATGAGTTCAGAGGATCCATGAAAACTTGCGCTTCAATTTCTTAGTTTGCCTTTCTGTTACCTGCTGATATCAGTTACAAGGGGAAAAGCTGAGAAAACAGTCTGTCGGTAATCCATAGATAAAGAGCATACTGTGTCTACTGAAAATAAGCACAGCATTGTGCTAAGGTCTAATAGAAAGCGGAGTGTATGTCAGAAATGTACTGTAGGGCACAGCACAGCCAAAGCTGTGGGAGGTGATGGCAAGCAGGTGGAGGCTGTAATCCAGGCCAGGCCAGGTACAAGGAGTCAGAAAATACAGTTGTTAAAGGTCGCTTTTGTTACCAGGGATGGTTGAAATCAGAAAGGCAAGGTCAGGTCCATCTGCTCTGTGAGATAGAGCTGTCTGTTCTAGGGACTGGAGTTAAATCCATGTCAAATACTCCTAAGCAGATGGTTCTCTAACAAAATGAAATAATCTCACAGGTTCTAAACTCAGATTTAAAGAGGCCTGAGACATGCACAGGTGCTTTAATTTTCTGGATAGCAAAATATTTTTTCTTTTAATTTTAATTTTTTATATTGGGAGAGGGCATATTAGAGAGGGAATTCACTAGTCATGACAGTCTAAGACTTAAGGATGCAAGTTTGAATTGTTACCAGGTAAGTACCCTTCTCTTTATGTTAGTCTGTGTAGACTAGAGAAACACATCCATGGACACACATATATATGTAAGAAAGAGATTTATATAGAAGAGCAATTGAACACTGAGAAAACATCCCAGCCCAGTCCAGATCAAGTCCATATGTCCAATATTAGCCCATATGTCTGATACCAATCTACAAAGTCCTCTTCAGACTCACGAAACACATGCAATGATACCAAATGTAGAAGATCACAGGCCAGTGGGTAGAAAGTCCTTGGAGCCATCTCAGCGCTGTCAGGGCTCTCTGCATCAGGGTGGGTCCTTGAGTCTTGTCAGCTGCTTTGTCTTCCAGGGTGTGAGCAGAGAGTCTCCCACTTCTAAGGAGGAAGTATCAGATTTCCCAGAATCCTCAGGAGAAGGCCATGCCCACACAGAAACCTCATTGGCTATGATCTGATTGACAGACTAGACTCCACCCCTTCACTCATAATCTTCTCAAATTGTCAATTTTGAAATCCAAGGACTTTCATTATATAAAATTAACTTTATATATAATGTAAAAAAAATCTTACAAAGTATAATTTATTATAAATATTAATTTAATTATGAAAATATAGATTTTCAGTTAGGTGTACATAGTATTTACATAAAATTAGATCCTAAGTGAGATGTACATTTAAATTAAATTAAAAACTTATTTTATTCCAGAAGATTAAATAAAGCTACCCACCAAAAATCAAAATAGTGTCTACTAGTTTTCCAAATATAACAACTTCTTATTATAAACAGCTGTGACAATCTAATTAATAATTCAGGAAGAAGCAGTATTTAATCCAATTGCAAAAAATAACTTTTTATGTACTCTAATTCCTTACACACACTTGAAGGCTTTGTTAGTTGCAAATCAACTGGTAAAATCTCTGAGATATTTTCTCTACCTGACTCACTTAATGAAATGTGTTATCATATAATCCATCATCCAGAGATTCAGAACAAGACAACTCAAATAAAAGGAGGAGAGCAGTTTAAAGAAATTAAACTTAAGTTACTGAACAGATGACATGTCATTTATTTCCAATAAATGATTATTATATTTTTCAGTGTCTAATATGTTGGGGAGGAGATTGAAATATTGGATTGCAAATAAAATGCTATTTTTTCTTTTCTTTTGTCTCTTATTTTATACAAGTAATATAACCCTCCTCAATATGAGATTTGTTATATTTTTATAGAGAAATGTAAAGTATTTCTAGTGAATTGTTTTTTTAAATATATTTGGCATGTTACTAGGATAAATCATACACTAGAAAGAATGTGGGACATTTAAATACAAGGGAGGGGTAGGTACTTAGAAAGAATGTGGGACATTTAAATACAAGGGAGGGGTAGGTACTTAGTCAGACCAAGACCCTCAGTCGTTTGTCAGTTAGGATGTCGTGATCTTCCACGAACAGATCAAATATAATCACTTCCATGAGGAGACCTGCTATGAGTAGCCAATCAATTGAAAGTAATTTTTTTTCAGGCCTATAGTCTGTTCTCATATATGTGAATGATGTGGAAAAGTTATTGACTATTTTCAGTTGGTCTGGATCCTGGATCTGGTTCTTTGAGTTTGAGTCGGCTGCTTGCTGTTTGTTCCTGACAGTGTCATGGTGCTTTCAGTAACTCCAAGCAAGGGTTCTTCTGCCATCTTCCTGAGCTATCACCCCGCTTTCATATACAGAGAAGATGAATGAAAATACCACAGTGTAGGCATGGTGCAGATTAGTTCTCTTAGTAACATCTGTGTTTTTTAGCACTTTAAAGAGGAATTGTGCAGTGCAATATATCATTTTCTGCTCCCATGAACAATGAGTAGGATTCAAGTAAATTGAAATCCTTGACAACTGCAACCTTTCTTTATTCATTGTAATTTTGTGTATTGGTCCAATGGTGAAATTTTTCATTTTCTTCACACTGAGTTTTAAACCACACTGCAGGAAGCAGTGATTTGGAAAATCAGTAGATGCCTCGCGACCTCCTGGCTTCCATCAATCAAGTGTGTCAATGGATGTCTCTCATTAATGAGCCTTCCACCAATTCTGATGCCACGTTCTTCTTCATTTAATCAAACTCCTCTGATTATTTTCTTAGTGGACAGATTGAGTAATTATTGTGAAAGGATACAACCACAAGGCACACCTTTCATGATTTTAAACCGTTCAGTATCCTCTCAATCAGTTATAAGAACTGTGTGTTGTAGCTTTTAGACAGGTTCCACATGAGGACAATTGAGTATTCTAGAATTCTCTCTGTGTATAATTCTTTCAATGATTCTTATAATCCAGACTGACATTTTTCTTCCTGTTTAATTTGGATAGACTCACAGGTATGATGATTTTTTATGTAGATTAAAAAGGTATTTCAATGGGTAAGATATGGCTCTTGCCAAAATTTGCAGCTTCATTTCAATCACCACAGTCATTTTTCCCCAACTACTAATTTTCCTTTTTTTAATGTCTTCCAATTTTCACATTCCATTCATGAGTATGAACAGTAATGGCAGAAGGAATGTCAGAAAGAGACTCTGAAACTTGTTTTTGATTGTAGAGTAGCTAAGGAAAATGGAAGAAATGATGCAGTCAAGAGCTGAACAGAAATTTCAAAAAGAAACTGGAGAAGACAAAGTAAAATATGATAATGAAATATCTAAGGACCTAGTGTTTGAAAATGGAAAGGAAGGAGCAGGCTCAGCATTTCCGAAACTGCAAGAGCTCAAGAAAAAAAACCCAAGCCTCTAGTTGCACTACTGAACAATTTTATGAGCAAAATATTGAACAATGCAGGAAATATCCAAAAGATGATGGAAAGATATATTGTTACAGTTTCAAAAATAACTAGCCCATATTAAACTATTTCAAGAAGAAGCATATGATCAAGATCCTATGGTACTGAATGAAGAAATCCAGATTATATTGAAGGCGTTAGCCCTAAACAGAGCTCTGGGGATTGACAGTATACAAGCGGAGATATGTTGACACTGTTACAAATCCTACAAAGTTGCTGAAGTAAAAATTAATTGAGTAGTAACGGAAAGAAAACAGGGAGCATTATCAGAGGTGTTTTGTTCATACTACAAGTATTAGAATATACATTCATGTAGTTGGGAACAGATTGTTAACACAATCCACACCATATTGGATATATTAAAGGTTATTTATGCTTCCTTATGTGGAAACCTGGATACGTAGTGGGAGAGGACTTGGCTGCTAACTAAAAGCTAGCAAATCAAGCTCATCATGTCCTTCCCATGGGGGACAGCTCTTCTGACAAAATTCAGTCTTGCAATCCCTATGTAGACAGTTCTACTTTGTCCTCCCGGGGTCACTATGAGTTGAAATTAACTCAATAGCAATGAGGTTGGTTTATGACTTATGAGATCATACATAGGAAAAATATATTTAAATATGGTTATTACTATATGAAAAAAAGATCACTTCCCAAATTTGGTGCATAGGCTGTATACTACAAGTGTTTTTAGTTTGTTATGGTTGCTGTTAATCTTAAATAAAATCATATCTATAAAATTGACATACACACCTATATGGCCTTTATGAAATAACATTTGATAGATATTTAATGCGTTAAGTGAATTTGTATTTTCATGGGTTCAAGTAGCCTAATTATTTGCTCATCACTACATCCCGGATGTTGGAAAATAAGTTCTTAATGCCAGTTAATTTAAAATTGTATTAACCTTCAATCTACGTGTACAAATATTTTGAAGTATGTATTTTGAGATACTGTTATGCAATAGGTATCTATTATATTTTCAAGAGAATAGAATATAGATATGATGGTTGCACAGCTCTGTCGCTTAGTTTATAGAATACTATAGCAAATATAGATGGACACATTGGCTAGAAATTTTTTATAAAAAGTATGTATCTGTAGAATTTGTACAAGTTTGAGAGAAGTAGGTATTTTAGAGCTATATGCTTAATTATTCAAAGAAATACAATCCTGCTGACAGTAGACAGGTATGTCTAATGATTAATGGTGAGCTTCCTCTGCCATCACCTCCATATCCCTTATAATATTATCAGATATCTCTCAGCATGGAGTACTTCACATTACTGCATCTTCCTTCCTTTTCCTTGCAAGTTGACCACTCATGACCTATTAACTGGAAAAATATATATATTTTTATTTACTGACCACTTAGAGAGATCTTTAGCTTTGCTACTACTTCTTGTATGCTTCTTTTGCTATGAATTGCAAGTCAGCTTTTGAAATTAAGCAATTACTTTCTAAATAGCCTAGGAACTCATTTTCAAAATTTACTAGAAATTGTAGTATCAGATATGGTAGAAAAATACACAGGGTTCCTTCTACTGACTAAAGCCTTATGTTTTTATATTTAACCAACTGGAATGCATACATTATGAATCCCTATTTATTATTCCATATTCCCAAATGAAGATATCAGATGAGGAGTTTGTTAGTCTGGGTAGACTAGAGAAACAAATTCATTTCATATGTGTATATGAAAGAGATTTATATACAAGAGCAAGTGAACATTGAGAAAACATCCCAGCCCAGTCCAGATCAAGTCCATAAGTCTGATATTAGCCCATATGTCTGATACCAATCTAAATTAAATGGGCATAACAAATATATGTATAAATGTTTATATAATTGTATATTTATATATATATAGAAAAACATATTCAAATCATGCTATATTCTAATAAAACAATTTATTTTTGTTCAACTAACAAATTTGCACAAAATAGAAAAATTAGCACTTTAATATTTATAGCCATAAATTAAGCTTACAAATGTAAACTGAAATATAAAACGTTGTCTTTATAAAGGCGTCTAATGCTATATAATTTTTGGTTACTCTTAATCAAGTGTATATTGACTATACTTCATATAATAAGGAAACTTAACCTTTGTATTAATTTGTACCCCCAATATAAATAACTCATTATGCTTTTTCAGGAAAGATATCAAGCACTGTCTTTAATTATCTATGGTTTTGCCTTTGGGAAATGTATGCACAAGACCCCAATCACATCCCTATTAGCTGATAAATTAAATGTATATATCTCTCTTTATATAGAGATAGATATTTATACACATACAAACATGTATATGTGATGTTAGGTACAAGGAAATTTTTAAACTATTTTTTAAAGAAATAAGATGAAAAAATTGAATTATTTTCTTGAATTAAGTTATATCTCTATCATCGGTCATAAAGTACTTTGGCCAAAAGTAAATTCATGTCTTTTAAGACTCCAAGAAAAAGTTTGAGTTCAATAAGCCCTTTATCTTACATTAGAGACTTGGTTTTATCTAAAAATTTAATGTGCAAACAGTTATTATCCAGGCATAGAGTCTCACTTAATGCAAAATTTTATTAGGCTTAACCATAAAGTACAGCATAATGAACATATTTTCTGATTCAATGACTATGTTTATTGAATATCTAGCACAGGATTAGCTATGCTCATTCTTCCTGCCTCCAAATGAGTGCCTAATAGAGTGAAAACATGAGGAGCTTTTGCATGATTTTGATGATCTTGAAAAGAAAGATCTAACAAAGCAAAGGGGGGAAAATTCAACATCTATTACATCTAAACTTTTATTAGGATAAGCATAGAAAACAAAAAGATGTGGACATTGAATATAAAATTAGAATTACTTACTTTTCTATACAAGCATAAGATTTTTTGCCAGGAGAGTAGCAAATATCTGGGCCACGTGTTTGTGATCAACATATGAGGGCAAGTCAAAAAACATTGATACAAAATCATGAAAACCTTTATTAAACAGAAATATTAAAATATTAAAGTACTGTTTCTTAACCTATCCTCTATCTAGGTTAGGTTTCCAAATGAAAGGCTCAAAGCACAGCCCTTTATACCCTCAAAAAATGGAAACCTGAACCCCTCCACCTTAGTCCCTTCAGACATCATTTTGTTCCCTGAACTCAAAGACTGTTTTGCCTTGGGTGAACTCAAAGACCATTCAGGAGTACCAGGGACCGCTAACAGGACAAGCTGATGCTTACTGGAAGAAGTAAGACCAGAGTGCTCCTTAGACACAAGGATGACAAGACTTTGTCTTCCAAACTTAGTATACATTAAGAGGAGAGACCAGTCTCTGGAGAGGGACATCATGTTTGATAAAGTGGAAGGGCTGCATACGTGGACTTAGGCATAGGAATAATTGTGAGGATGGTTCAGGACCATGCAGGGTTTTCTTCGGTTGTGCTATCAGTTGGAGTTGACTTGATGGCACGTAAGAACAACGACGAGCTCTCATAGCCATCCTGTATCCTTGTACAAATCCAGTAAAGCTACCTATTTGGGATCTGAAAAGTCGCCATAATCTTACTTGCTGACCTCTCTGCTTTGAATTTAACTGGTCCAACAAATTTCATCAGAAGCCACCATTTTGATCAGGTCTTGCGTTTGTCTTTTTGTTTGTTTTTTGCTAAACTCAAGGAAACTAAGCCAGCATATTACTGAGAGAACTTGTCTTCAGTCATTCATTGATCATGGACATGTTTAAACACATTGGGGGGCGGGGGGATGTATTAATTGGAGGCCTGGTAGAAATGCTTTTGACTCTCATTCTAACATGTCTCATTCTATATAATCCTCACCAAAATCTGTGATATTATAATTGTCGATGTCACTTAAAAATGATTTTAAGTGTATTGCTTTACTTAATCATCCATATCAATTAATTTATAAAAATCCAAACTTGTTTAAACTTAAATTGGTGCTTTTCTCACTATACATTATGTCCTCAACAATTAATTTTTTTAGCTACAGTAAATAATCATAGGCCCTCTTACTTCAAGACAAAATAAACCTTTAAAGTTAATGATGCATTTCTACAGTACAGAGGCAAATGTTTCAGATATTATTTTTAAGGATTGTGCCCGATAGTGCTAGTAGTGACCTAAACATATACATATAAAACAAGTACAGAGTCGTTATATTCAGAGACCTTATTTATATGAGACCCCTTTGCATACAAGTTGACATTTCAGTAATAATCATTGACATTAATTTTCATGTGTTTCTTTAACATTTCAAAAATATATATTACCAAACCAAACACAGAGTAAAAGGATTACACAACATTAGGTGTCTAATTTAAGAATGTGATATGGTAGACACTCATATGGAATAAATGTAGTATTTATTCTTCCAATAATTTTGTAAACTTGGATTTTCTTGTATTCTAGCTATTAGCTTGTAATCACAGGATATTTTGCTGGTAAATATTAAATCTATAATATAGATATAGAATATACATGCCTTTCATCTGGGAATGTCTTCAGATATGAGATTTTTTTTTAATGTGGTCCAACAACACAAAATTAAATTCTTAACTTTGTGGGTGACATGGGGACTAGATACAATCATTTAAAGTTATTTTTCCTGTAGTCATTCATTAAAGCAGTACATAAACAAGTGTCTTCTAGAAATTCCGAAAGGATCCCGAATAACTTAAAATGAGACATAGATATCAATGCTAATGCTATATAGATCTTGCCTGAAAACAAATAATAACAGAGAGATATTTACTTGTGCTTATTGACTATTTAAAGTTATTCAACTCTATGCATTATAGAAAATAATGATTAAGATTGAGAAGAATAAGAATTTGAGAACACTCAATTGTGCTAATGAAAAATATGTAGTCTTTCAAACAGAACAAGTGGATGCTAAATGGTTTAAAATCAGGAAAGATGTCCGTCATGATTGTAGCCTTCCATTGTATTTATTTCATCTCTATGCTGAGCATGCATTTGAAGAAGCGAAACTATATATAAAGAAAAATGAGACATCAAGATGGGAAGAAGTATCATTAAAAACCTTCAATATGAAAATGATATATTCTTTCTTATTGAAAGCCAAGAGGAGTTATTAGTGAGGATAAAATAATAGATTATGGATTACAGTCAATATAAAATAGAACAAGCCCTCAAAAGTGGATCAATAAACATAATGATAAATGAAGATAAGATTGAAGTTTTCAAGGATTTCATTTTACCATGATTCACAATCAGCATTCATTGAAGGACCAGTCAAAAAAGTAAATGTCATATTACACTTGGCAAATCTGCTGAAAAAGATCTTTTTAAAGTGTTAAAGAGCTAAGATGTGACTTTGGGTACTATAGTGTGCTTGAACCAAGCTATGATATTTTCAAGCAGGTGAAAACCGGACAATGAATAATAAAAGACCAGAGAAGAATGGAAACATACGATGTTGTTGGTAAAGAATATAGACCATACCGTGGCTGACAGGGGAAAGATATCTGTCTTGGAAGAAATACATCCAGAATGCTCCTTAGAACTAACAAAATACCCACAAAATTTGGGTATTTTGCCATAAAATACCAGTCCCAGGAAAAGAGCATCACGCTTGGTAAAGTACAAGGCCAGAGGTAAATGGGAAGATCCTTAACAAGATGGACTGACACAAAGGCTTTAATAACAGGTTTAACTATAAAAAGAATTGTAAGAATGTCTCTGGATGGGGCAGTGCTTCTTCTGTTGTGTATAGAATAACTATGAGTAGCTACCAACTAGATGGCAGCTAGCTACTGAGGCAATAAAATTGCATTGAGTGTTTCGCAATTTTACATATAAATCTGCAGTTATGAATTACTTAATATGACCCTCCTAGACCTTTGTGACTCCTATCAAATGATGCTGTAAGGACTAGGCAAAAGACTATGTAGGACTATTTGAGATGCTTATCGTTCATCAAATGTATTAAGTATTTTGTTAATAATGTAAAGAATCTATATGGAAGCCTTATGGGGTATGACCATGCACATATGTTGTTTGTATCTTGAAAAAGGCGATTTGTTTGCTTTGTCATACTGTAGACTTAACAGGAGTAAACCCAGGGGTAGTAAGGGGAATCTCACTACCAGAAAAGAAAAGAAAACAGAACAAAACCAAAAATAGGATTAGAATGTGACTTTTGAATCTGAGATCCCTAGGATAAACGTTTTCAATCTGGTGACAGCTGGGACACCAGACAGTGAAGGACGACTAGCAAGAGTGGACTTGACAAGGCAGAAGGAGCGGGGTCTGGTTCTGTCAGAGACAGACTCTTCAGGGTCAGGAAGGGAGAATTATAACCTCCTTTGGGCAAGTAGTTTGCTGGTGGAATGAATGCTCTTCTGGTGTTTGTAATGGAGTTTGGATTTCCAACAGAGTTAAAGCTGAAACAGTTAAAAAGTAGTTAAATATTTTATTGATGTATGTGTCACATATCATACAATTTAGTCATTAGATCCTATTAAGACAAGTTGTGTATTTATAACCAAAATAAATTTTAGAACATTGTTTTTCCATACTCTTTGTTGTTAGTTCCCCATCTCCCCTCATTCTCCCCTGAAATGTCCCTAGGCATTATCAATCCAGATACTGTGTCTATAAATCTACCTATCCTGGATTTCCTATACAGATAATCATACAGAACATAAACTGGAAGCAAATAAGTAAAAAAATAAAAAGACTATTAAAACCTTAAAAATCATAAAATTTAAAAAACTGAAACAACATTAAAATAGCTCAGAGGGATCAAATGATAAAGTATTACATTTTATCCTAACTAGATCTGCCATAATTGACTTTATAATGAACTCTTTCCAGCAGCAAAGCTATTCACATCCCTCAATTATGATCAGCTGGGATTCACTAGAGACTTAATCCATGGCTTCTTCTGTCATTCCTAGACTTCTGAAAACTGGGACTTGATAATGTAAACTCTTACACCATTCTCTCCTGTGAATTTGGAATTTATTAATTACAATACTTGGATTACATAAGATGGTGTGCTTCTTCCATGTGGACATAGTTGACACCTCACTTACATGGGTGCTTGTTTTAAGGCAAACTCCAGATACTTATCATTCATTATGATAGTTGGGTAACATTTGCTTTCTTCACCACACTTTGCTATAGCACCCATTCTTCAGTGATATCTTCATGTGGGTGAATATTAAGCAACTCTGTGTCATAAGAACTAATTATTCTTAGATTGGAGCTAAAATTAAGGGTGAGCCAAATCTCCATTAGAATATTTATGGTTCACAGATATCTCTGGTTCATTTTAGAGTCAGCATTGACATTTTATGATAGAGAACATTATAAATCATTCTCCTGGGGTATTAATTCTATTGATGTTGTCATTTATTTATTCAATGGTATATAATTTAAGAAACTGCTGAATAAAAAGAAATTATAAAATATAGGCTGGCTATGCATACCACCATACTTGAGTCGTTTACTTGTACACATCAAGCTTGTAAGTGACTAAGCGCTATTTACACAAACAATGGTGGTTAGTGAGAGGGAAAACCTTCCCATTGAACTCATTTATGGAGGTAAAATGATGCCTACCAGATTAGCACATACCACAAGAAAGGAAAGAGCATATTAAGTGAAATACTGCCATTCATGATCTCTCTCAGTTATCTATGTATTTTTTAATTATAACATTTTATTTTTTTCAAATTAACATTTATAATATCAAAAGGATCATAGAGTACCATTGGATCATTATATAGCATTTCCCTTTATAATTCATCATTTAACTGTATCTATTCTAGATTTCCCTCTTCAGCATCTACTAGTTTTCTAAATATAATTGAGATATTTTTCTAAAAATAAACAAAATTAGAAAAGTTGGTTTTTATAATTGTCTTTCTGTAGAAAAAATGCACTCAACACTCTTAAATAGAACAGAAAATTATACAAAAGCAAGACAATACATACAAACGGTCAAAGACATAACGAGGCAAAGAAAAACCTCAATCAACAAAAAAGCAGAACATATTAAAATTGGAACAACTATACTTGAGTAAAGAGGGAAATCAAGACAAGGTGCTACATTTGACCTACCTACACTTACAGTAATCCACCCTGCACAGTACTTTGGTAAGAAGGTCTTTCGCATCTCTGGTCCCATCTCTGGTCTGCTTAATCAAGGAGGGAGCCAACAAATGGGTTTGGGGCTTTCATCATCATCTACAGCCTTCTGCAAACTGGGTGTTCAGAATTAAGGTTCTAACACCCTTCTTTCCTCATTGTGCTTTATCATTTGCAATTATTGGATCAAACATGCTGGCTCTTTTTTTACATGTGGATTTAGCCACACCTAGTTTAGATGGCTGCTTGCTTTAAGACAAGCATTAGACTCCAACTCTATTCTTTCTGACTTTCTGATGGCCATGCACCACCTGCTTTTTTAACCACACTTTTCTGTCTTACCCATCATTTCAAAGATCACTTCATGAGGGTAGGTATTGAGTAAGCCCATGTCATAAGAACTGATTGTTCTTAGTTTAGGGTGACAATTAAGTTGAACACAAATTCATTCATCTAGAGAGACAATAACCATGATAAGGGTTCCTGGGAGTTAAGGTGGTGGGTGTGAGGAAGGAAAGTTGGTATTAAGGAGTTCAAGAAGGAAGAAAAGAAGAAAACATTTTGATATTGATTTGGGTAGCAATGTATAATACTGTGTGGTGTGATTGAACTATGGGATGGTATGATGTCTGGATTAGTTCCTACTAAAATGGTTTTGGGGAAAAAAGTATCTCTTTTCTACACCTTGTTCTGTCCATAATATTTATTTGTGGTTGAAATCAATTCCATTCTTCCAAGTTACTCTCTTACTTACAGTCATCTCCTCATATCTGCCCATCAGAAAATCATGCTAACTTTATCTTCTAACGCTATCTAGAATCTTATTATTTATTATCACCAATACTACAACCCTGCTTTTTATAAAGCAACCATGATCTCTTGCTGGGTTATTACAATGATTTTTAAATGGTTAAAATTCTCTGTTCTTGCACCCATGTTTAAATGTTCTAACCTTTTCTCGTCACAATGGTCGAAATCCTCTAATTGCATCCAGGTTCCCTGGTGGCATAGTGATTATAGGTTGGACAGCTAACCACAAAGTCAGCAGTACAAAGCAACCAGCAACTACAGTCTTGTAATCCCACCTGGAAGTTCTACCCTGCTAGAATTGGTGAAAATTTAATTGGCTTATAAGGTCATGCTTGGCACCCTAAAATCAGTCAAAGGCTCTCCCCCCCCCCATTATTTCACTATACTAGTTTCCATGATATTTTTCGGACTCATTCACCTGCTTATATTTTAGCCTCATTACTCTAGCTGTCTGCACACCCAGACTCCCTTTTTCTAGATGTATAATTCACTAACTATCTTGCCACCTTCAAGATATTATTCAGAACCTAAATAGTGAGAATCCGGTTTTCAGAAGGTTACGGCTGTCTGTGGAATCCCAAGATTCATTTGTGGGAAATACATAGGAACTAAGCCTGAGGTGAGCTCCCGCCGTCTATAATTGAGGGATGGGAGAAAGGTGGTTACTAAACACAGTGCACTGGAGAGATGAGAATAGAAGATCAAAGGCATATTGATGCCCACTCTGATGCATGCAGTACCTGTTCAGATTTTTAACATTTTCTGTATTTTAATTTTTAGTTTTTGTTAATATTAGTGTGTCTCTCAGGTATTATGTCATTGGAGGCCACCCGCTTGCAGATGTGTTACATGTTTTTCTGTGTTTCATTACATGAAGCCCAGGATGGATAAACTATAGGGACAGGAAGTAGAACACAGGTTTCAGAGGTGGATGGATATAAGGGGACGTGTAAAAGGGAGACAATGTCAAGGAGTCCAGGAAGAAAAAGACTGTTTGGAACTGATGGTGGTAGCAATGTACAGTTTTGTTTGATGTGATTGAACGATGGAATGATATGATATATATTAAGTGCCAATTAATGATACATTTTTTAAAAGGTATTTTTCATATCTCAACTTCTGGTTGTGTTACCTTGACCAACTATTTAAAACCTTTTGTCTGTCTCTCCTTCACCCTGTTTTATTTTTTATCTCTTACATATGAATTAATATATATGTGTGCATCTCTGTGTGTGTCTCGCTGAAGCATTTTAAAACAAGGTGCCAAAATTATGCCCGTAGAGAAACAAGCACCACCTGAAACTAAGAGGATGTTCCTACATAGCTACAAACTATGATCATACCTAAGAAACCCAGGGGGCTAAATGTTAGGCTGCTAGGTACAAAAAGTGACCACAGTCTCCACTCTCGAAAGAAGAGGCTGTCTGCTCCTGGGAAGATTTATTCTCTCAGACACTCTAGACAGGGCCCTATGATTCAGAGCTGACTGGACGCCAGTGGGTTTGGGGTGGATTCATATCATCTAATAGTCAATCCGTTTACAAATTTCCAGTGGTTTTGGGATTGTTTTGTGGTTAAGCATTATTTTATAAAAAATACTTTCTGTTAATATAACAATTCTTTGAAGCATTGCTTTGAGTCTACACTGAAGAGAGTATATAAAAGTATGTACTTAATTTATAGTTTTCTAAGGTACAGAGAAAGTTAAGGATAAATTAACTCAGTATAGAGAATTTACATAGACAAAATGTACACATATTAATTGTAAGCTTTCTTGAATTTAGAAAGAAACCTGCTTTCTCTCTAAAAATGTATTTGTAGGTAAGTGATTCTGCTAATTAAAATGCAATATGACAGGTATTGTATATAATTTCTCTGAGGAACAGTACCTTATTATGAGTTATAAATAAAATCTAATACAATTTAACAACTTTATTATATAATTGTGAAAATTAACATTTAAAGAATACATATTTCTCTTCTCCCCAAATAGTAGTAAATAGTAGACTTGATGTTAAATATATGTTGCTCTCATATTAGGCTTAGATTTTTAAACAAAGATGAACACATGATTTTCCTTGTACCTACTTGACAGATATATTTCAGAAGCATCAAAATCAGAAGCAGATTAGGAAGGAAAACATTACATTCAAATAATATCTGTTGAAATGAAACAAAATTATTAAATTTATTATTAAGCCAAAAGTAAAATCCATAGAGAGACAATTAAAGTCTTCAAGATATCTATAACTATTGTATTTGAGTATGCATTTTGTTTTATTTTGCTTTGTTTTCTTTTTGATAGTGTAAGCAAATTCTGCCTGCCAAAATTAACTCCTCATACACTAATTAAAAGGAACAGTTCTGTACAATAAAAATACTATATTTCAAAAAGCAATATTTTTTGAAGAGATTATAAGATATATTTGCTTTGTCTGAAGTAAGTAAAATCCTGTTTTCTTTCTTTCTTTTCCTTTCCAAATTGTGAATTGGGACTGCTTATTTTTCTAAAAAATAAAGATGGCATTGAATGTCTGATGAACGACTATCATCATAAAAATGCAAAATGCCTGGTGTGTAGAACATTGGTTTTCAGTTTTTCTTTTGTGTTTGTTGTTACTGTTGTTTTTTTCTATCTTCTTGAAGTGGTATGGTGGAAAACATCAATGCCGCAACTAACACAGAAATAAATGCAAGTGAAAATAAGGAACAATTACCCCATCACATGTATAAAAACCACCAAGGAACCAAATCGTAGTCTTTCACTTTTTATTTCCCAGAAAGGTTTCTGCAAGCATTATGTTCTTTATAGTCTGTTATTTGGGAGAAAAAAGGTAAAAAAAAATTATATATATTCTAAATAACTTAGAATTTAGTACATGTAATGAAATCACATTCATTCACATCATTTATGCACACAAATACACCTAAGAAGTAATTATAATAAAATGGGTAATTCACAAGAAGTCTGTTAAATCAGCAGTGGGATTGATACCCTAATAGAAAAGAGGCAGATGGCATAACAAGGGATGTGAAACAAATACAGGAAGTTATTGTGTGGATTCCTATTTCTTCTTTTGTTTTCATATCACAGTTTGGAGCTAGTGCAATTATTTCCAAAGGTGTTTGTGAATAGGAACATTTGTAAACACTCAATTAAAAAAATGTGTATTTTCTGAAAACAACTGCAAAAATGTGGAAAGAACTGTGGCAAGATTTTGCCTACCAGTTCAGATAAACTGACTAAATGTTTCCTAGATGTTGTTTCTGGTTTCTTATCAATGCAATAGCAAAAGGAGAGTTTACTATTGTAGCATTATGTAAACCCTTCACTGAAGTCATCTGGTTTTATGTATTTATTTTTCTGTCTAGCTATGATGGTTTAAATTTTTTGCTTTTACATGTTTCTTAAATGTCCACCCACCAATAATTCTTGTATATATATATATATATATATATAAATCTCCCTCCTTGAAGGCATCCTTCTATCCTTGAGTCCAGTTTTCTTCATTTATGGAATAGTCTGTGTTTTATATCTTCAGATTTGATGGTCTTATTTCTCTTGTCTAAAGACATTAGTAACTTCCCTATCTCCAGATGTTTTATGCTGAATGCTATGGATGGAACCACATTATTACACCATGTGACACCTCTGTAACTGCCAGATCTTCAACTCTGAACCTGGGTTGCTAGTTCCATATATTATTTTTCATACGTGTTTCATTTAAATGTTTCGCCCTTTTTATTATGATTTCTTCCTATACTTTATAATAATAAAATATGAGAATATGAGCTATAGTTTGAAATATGTAAGAAGAAAATGAATTGGCTATAGAACCCTCATATTAAACACTACTCCTAAAACTTCCCCTTATTTCCTTTCTAAATAAGAAAATGAGTGGTCCACCATTGTATTCCCTTGCCTATCTCCGGCTAATATGCCTTGCTTGTCTCCTTTACACGGATTCTTTCTCTCCCATTCTCTACCAGATATATAGATCATCAAATCATGTCAAATTTCTAATTGTCCCAACTTTGAAATAGTTTATTTTATTACTATGATTGCTTTCCATAATTAACTAACGTTAATGAGGACCTCCACTCATTTCCTGGCATGCATTGGGATTTTCTTATGTGAAGAATAAGACTCCACCAATCCTGTGACATTAGACTTAGACATGGGCTTTGATTGGGTCCGTGGAAATAAACAGGAGCAATCGGCTGTGTGCTTCAGCGGGGCATTTAAGCTCCGCAGCACTCTTGCCTCATTCTGCTCCTTTTCTCTTTCCCTCGGTCCCGAGAAATGAATGTCAATAAGGAAGCTGCTGTTTCAGCAACAGAACACATGGGGCAGAGCTGCCACCGACAGCAGCCACCCTGTGAAAAACAAGAGCTAATGCTTTCTCCTTGTAAGCAACAGGTCTTTTCTTAATCTATTTACGTCATTAGTTAATTTTGCATTTAATTGATCAATTTTATATAGTCATCAATTTGCTTTTAGTAAAACCAGAGAACAAGTTGTACAAGTTTCATAACACATAAATTGTACCGGAAGCGAACTGTTGAAATAACAAAATGTTACATGAGAGAGCTTCAAAAATTTTGTTAGAAGTTGAAATTTAAAAATAATGCGCTTTCCCCCCTATAAACATCTTCCAAGGCGCTCTGGTGCGGCAGTGGCTGTAGATTTAGATCGTGGGCAGATGGATGAAGTTTTCCTTAGGCCCGGAAGTCCCGTGTGAGCGTACAGCGTGGTCGGCAATAGGGAGACATTGACAGCATATCAGAGCAGTCCTAAGGAAGCAAGTTATGCCTTAAATGAACTGGAGGATTTTAATGTTCTTTGCTGAAATAAGCTGCATTTAACGAAGTATTACAAGAAATAGATGAGCTGAGGGAAATCTTGGGCTTGCTGCCAAACCAAAATGAAAAGAAACAGGCAGTCATTCTGGGAGTCCAAGGTTAAAAGATACAATTTTTACTCACAGCCAATCAGCTTAAGATAACATTTAGTATCAAAATCCTGTAAGATTCAGCCTCCCCAAATAGACCGAAATCTAAAGTCTGATCATCAGATCCTTTGTTAGATCTTTGAATTGAGTTGGTTCTTAGAAAATCCTTTAACTTACATGAGTTTTTAAGGTATGAGACTAAAGCTCACCTAAAGTAATCTGATAAAACAAGATAGCTGTATATGAGAGAGAGAGAAAGAAGAAGAAGAAAAAACAGCACACCTAAAAGAATATTGGTTATTTTCAAATGGAGCAAAACTTAACAAAATCTGACTAATAATATCCTGACATTTTATATTATCCATCAGATTTCGTTTCCCAATTCATAATTATACATTCAAAACTCTATTTTCTAAAAGACTGGAACTCCATCTATATCCTAAGCAAAAGTAATAATGTTTCCTGTATAATAATCTCTGGCATCCATAGAGTTTGTGTTTTGTTTTTGTTGCTGCTTTATTATTATTATTTTTAATTTGGTGATACTACCATCCTATAAGCATACAAATAAAAGATATTGCATGAATCTTCAACTCTTCTTTCAACTTTATTTCCCACTTATAACCACTCTTTTTATATTACCTCAAAATAGTCTCAAATCCATTACTTCTTATCCATCAATTCAAATGATACTAGAGTTCTTGAGTCTATATGCTCAGATTGGTAGTGACCTGGATCTACTAGATCATTCCAATGTCCTCTGAACTAGCATTATTACTCAACTAAGAGCTGTCTTTATTTCTTTTAAAACTCCCTTTCTGCTGTGTTTTATATTAAATTCAATAATTTCTAGGTTTTATACACGTATTAATATTATTTTACACATGTATTACTGGATAATATTACTTGTATCTAAAAGAAGCCTTATTTTTTTACTCTTAATTATTGCAGTTTGATACTCAGGAATCAAATTAGTTGAAGTATTAAAGATCATTCAATAACCAAATTTGATATCAAAAATATATGCTACTCAGAATATACCAATCACTCAGAAATTGTCATTCAGATAGCTAGAATTACCTATATGTGTTTCTGTGAAAATTAGTTCCTGACTTTTAAACCATTCTATATGAATTATGGAAGCTAACTAAATGGACTCAAAAAACCAACACCCTCACAACGATCATGTCTATGCCCTCTGCTAGAGACGCTCTAGGACAGGTTGACCTGCCTGCTGAGTTATTCAGACTGTGACTCTTTACGGGAGCGGAAACCCTGTCTTTATCTCAAGCAGCCCCTGGTCGTCTCCAACTCCTGGCCTAGCAGTTAATAGCCTGATGTATAAACACTAAACCACCAGGACTCCTGAACCTAGTTTTATATTTACTCATATTTCTCTCCCCTCATTTCAAAGTTATCCGAATTAATGGAATTGTGCCCCATTTACTAATATGTCAATATTCTCAGAGAAGCTGGATGATATAGAGAATAATATGCGGAGGGCCCAGGAGCCAGCCATCTTCTATTCTGTTGCCAAGCTCGGAATGGACTAGACGACAACTCCTAAGGACAGAAACAACAAGCGCATCCTCGAGGAAGGTCTGTGAATACATCGTTATTCTTCATCGCTCGTCCTCAACCTTCACTGCTTTACCTTTAGGTGTCGCATGGTCTTCCTTCGGTGAGCTCGGTATGAGTTTCTGTGGGGTTCTCCAATGCTCTTTCTTCTGGAGCTCTTCAGAGCTTCTAAAAGGTCTATGAATATTGTGGAATTTCCAAGTTTCCTAATGAGCATGAAAAAAATTTCAATGACTGGATGCTAATTTAACTCTAACACTATCTTCATTCACTGTACCATATACCCAGCCAAAATGAGATGTTTCCTGCTTTTTTATCCCTGAGATTCCTTTTCATTTTCTTGGCAATGGTTTAACCAAACAATAGTGAATTTATGATGATTTTATTTTGCTTTTTTATGAATTACTATTTATTTTCAACTACACGTTTTGGGGTTAATTTTCTGACTTTTATTATTACTTTAAGTGGTGTTTTCCAAAGACGGCAAAATCTGGTCATTGCACATGCCGAGGAAGTATGTCTTCCCCACGTCGTGGTATGTTTTCTGCTGGAGATGGGCGGGGAGCTGCAAAAGCAGATTGTTGCTGTTCAGCATCCTGGAGTCAGTTTCCAACTTCAGTGACGTTACTTCACCAGAGAGGAAACCCTGCCCAGGGGCTGCGCCTCTCTCGCCATGATTCCTATGCTGGAGTCCATTGCCAAAGCAGATACTTACACTCAATACTGCATTATGGGCTAGAGTACAAGTATTTTTTTAATTTCCAGGAATGTATGTAACTGATTAATGTGTGCTTAAAATAATCTGAACTTTTCACCTTTTAAGCATCCTGAATATTTTCATGAGTGTACGTATATAACGATGCTGTTTTACTGTTTAATATTATTGCCTGTTTGTCTTCCCTTGATGTTTTCCCTTTAGTTACTGACAAACTGTTCAAAATCTCTTGAATGATGGTAGCCATTTTGTCCTTGAAGACCTTTTAACATTATGATATACATATGTGGCAGTTACATAATCTATTGGCAACTTGTGAAGGGGTGGAATCAAGCCTGTCAATATGCTCATAGCCATTGAGACCTTGGTGCAGGCCTGGCCTTCTTCTGAGGATTCTAGGAACTCCTATCTTCCTCCCAGAGGTGGGGCACTTTCTCTGCTTCATATTCCTGCTGACAAGACCCATGGAGCTGAGCTGATAGAGCCAGAGCCCTGGAGCTGGAGGAGCCACGTGGAGACCCCTGCCAGCACTGAGATGTTCCATCGCCACTGGAACCAAAGATTTTCACCCACGGGCCTGTCATCTTCCTGCATTCAGCATCATTGCATGTGTTGCATGAGTCTGAAAAGGAATTTATATACTGCTATTAGACATATGGGCTAATATAGGACTTATGGACTTGATCCAGACTGGGCTGGGGTGTTTTATTAATGTAAAGTAGGTCTTTTATAGAAAGTCTTTCTTAAACACATATATGTTTCAATGAATTTGTTTCTCTAGTCAGCCCAGATGTCTTAGTCTGGGTAGACTAGAGAAACAAATCCATAGAAACTCATATGTGTTTAAGAGAGAGTTTTATATAAAGGGTAAATGTACATTGAGAAAACAACCCAGCCCTGTCCGGATCAAGTTCATAAGTCTGATATTAGCCCATATGTCTGATACTAATCTATAAAGCCTTCTTCTGACTCACAAAGCACAAGCAATAGCGCCGAATGCAGGATGATCACAGGCCAGTGGGTAGAAAGTCTTTGGATCCAGTGACGTTGTAAGCATCTCAGCGCTGGCAAAGGTCTCTATGTGGCTTCTCTGTCTGGTTACATCAGGGTAGGCCCATGTGGCTTCTCCAACTCCCAGGGTATGGGGTCTAACAGTGTAGTGCCATGTGTCTTGCCATTAGAAGTACCCAAGAGAGTGTGTCAAGTGAGTCTGTCTTCCACCTCCAATGAGGAAATCCCCAGAGTTTTCCTAAAATTCCTCAGGGGAAGGCCATGCCCACACAGAGACCTCATTAATTATATCTTGATTGGCAGGCCAGACTCTACCCCTTCACTCATAATCCTCTCAAATTGACACCAGATTATGTACCTACCACATCAGACTAACACAACATATATCAAAATATATCTATATCAATATATAGATCAGAAGCTATGCTATTGGGCACAATGAAGTTTAGAATTTTTTTCCTTGCTACTTATATTAGTGATAAATGATGCTGGAGATCGCAGGATAGAATTTTTCAAAATACTTTTTCTTCAACCACACAAAAGTCAACTATACACAGGAACTTCCCCAGATGGGATAAACAAATATAAAACTGACTGCATCTGTGAGAAGACAAAATGGAGAAGCTCAACACCAGCAGCTAGCAGTAGACCAGGGGCCAACATAAGCAAGTTCAGGATAAAAATGAGGAAAATTACAAGACCACAGGAGCCAAAATACCACCTTGAGTTTATCCCATGTGAATTGTGAGAACATCTCAAGAACGAAATCGATGATCGAACTCAAATGATGGAAGAACCGATGAGCTGTGTTGGGCATCCTGACTCTCGCTCATGAAGAAAGTTAAAGGTCATTAAAAAGACAGGAAAGAAAGAAAAGTTCAAAGTGTATGTCAGAGGAGACTCTGAAACTTGCTCTTAATCCTAGAAAGGCTAAAGTAAATGAAAGAAGGAACAAAGTTAAGGAACCGAATAGAGAATTTCAAAGAACAACTCGAGAAGACAAAATCAAATATTATAAAGAAATGTGCAAGGACCTGAAATTAGAAAACAAAAAAGGTAGAACATATTCAGCCTATATTAAATTGAGAGAACTCAGGAAAAATGTCAAGCCTAAAATTGCTCCTTTGAGAGACTCTATAGGCAAAACATTGAATGACACAGGATGCTTTAAGAGAAGTGGAAAGAACATACAGAGTCATGGCACTCAACTGAACTAGTTGACAGTATACCATTTTAGGAGTTTTAATATGAGCAAGAATCAATGGTGCTGAAGGAAGAAGTTCAAGCCACACAATGCATTAGCCCAAACCAAGGCTGCAGCAGTTGCTGGAAAACCCACAGAAATGTTTCAGAAAAGATGAAGAAGCACTCAAAGTACTCACACATCTATATGAGGACATTTGGAAGAAATCCACCTGGCCACTGACGGGACGAGATCTATGTTTGTGTTCCTTCTAAAGCAAAGTGAAGCTTCAAACTAGAGAAGAATATAATTTATATCACACACAAATACAATTTTGCTTAAACTTGTCCAATAAAGATTGCAGCAAAAAGATTGCCAGAAGGTCAGGCCGAAGGAAGAAGAGGACGTGGAACAAGGAGTGGAAGACAGCTACTTGACCAACTGACTGGAGAAAATCCATATCCATCCCCTTCTCGAAGGGAGGTATCAGGGCCGCTTGGGGTCAGTGTTCCCTTGTAGGCAGTTCGTTTTAAAGAAAGGTGATCCAATAGAAAATGTACGTCTATATGTGTGTCTAGATAGAGCTATGTGTAAATTAAGTCATGGATTTAATATACCTTTCTTCACTTATTTTGGATTTGGGATACAAAATTTAAGCAATAATTTTAGATTTTCTATGAGGATTAAGAATAATGATCATATGAGTAGTGAAACTAAAAAAGACAGTTCAGTAGCTCCTAGATTCACATTATTCTGCTTTTTACAGTAAAAAGGGTAAGTTTGGGGCAATGTGTGGGGTAACATAGACCTGAGAACCCTCTTCACTGTTTCTCTTAAAAAGAGCTATAGATAATCTCAACCAAAATACTCAGAGATGCCAAAAACTTCTTTCCCCAATATAAGGTTTAAATGGGGGAAATCAAAAAGAAGAAGAAATAAAAAGAAGTGATTATTGAAATAATTTAAACATAAGAAGACATTGGTGTCACTTCAATGATTCCCCATGAGAAATAAATCTAATCCTGGGTGCTATCAACCACACAACTCTACATAGAGAAAACTTTCTACCAAATTAATTTTTTGAACCTTTCAAAAATTTAATGCTACAAAAAGTAAAATTAATCCTAGAAACAATTTCTTATTAAAGGAAATGGAGGGGCACACCACAATCCAAGTTGTTTTTGTTTTGAAGCTACAAAATGATTGAGAAAGTTGGGAAATAAATTGAATGAGAGCTACAGATTACACATAACATTCTTTGGTGTTTTTTGTAATAATGGAAGAATATATTTTTATGAAATACACACAAAAATATTTAGATATTAGTGGGGATGAGGTTTTCTAATTAATCTCAAATCATTTTTTAATGCAGGAAGAGAGGTATAATGCTGACATGTAAAAGGTTTGCACATACATAGATGGGATGATACACAGAGATTCTTCATACTATTTCTTATGACTGTGAAAGCTGATATGTTAAAATGTCTTAAATAGTCCTATGTTAAATATGTGTGCACAATCTTCATCTTCGTTTAATGTTGGTCTTCTGCCATGCAACATATCAAATGGCATTTACAAACGTTTTAAATAGTTCCTGACAGCTCCCCAACTTTCCTGTATTAGGAAAGTTGCCTTACTCTAACTGACCTTGGAGTCTTCTCACCTGCAAAAAAAAAAAAAAAAAGGCCCAGTTAGAGAGAAGCGAGCTTGGATTATACAACTTTCCTCTACAGCATCTCTTCCATCGCTTGTGATCATGCCAGGCATACTTGGAAAATATCTTCAATGATTTTATTTCCAGAAGCTTGATAAGAGGGTTAGTTGATACCAACTGCTAAATTAGGTTTAGGGATTAGCCACAGATAATCCCCTCTCAATTTCTCCCTTACTCTCTCTAAAACCACCATATATTTGTCACTGTGGTATAAAGTTACTTTTCTCTTGCCCTTCTCCTTTGTTAAAAATATTCAATTAATCTTCCAATTTTATTTATTTATCCTTAAATACTCCTAATTTTATGTGCATCAATGACTCAGTAACTTGGTAATTGAGAATATTCAAGTCTCACCCTTTTTGTTGCTTACTTCACATTAGTATTATTTTATCAACTTGATTTTAAAAGCATTGCTAAAAACGCCCAAGATTGGTCCTACTCTAGTTTTACAGTATCCAAAAATATTAAAATTCATAGCAAATATTCACTGAATACTCATTCAAAAAATACAGTGCCTTTGTATTCCAGCCAAAAATTTCTGCACTTGGAATATGGGACACTGATTTCTTGATGTCTGAATTCTAGAAAGAGTATGTGGTTACTGAAAAATTAAATACGACCCTGGATTTGGCAAATAGTTCTTTTGAAAGGTGAAACTTTGGCAATTTGAGCCCATTCAGATACACCTTGAAAAAACAGCCACTGTGAACCCTACTTGGAAGTTTTGATGGTGTATTTGATTATACTTTGGACAGAACTAAGTGCAAGGTTAGCAGTTCAAACCCACCAGCTACCCCAAGGGAGAAAGCTGGGACTTCCTGCTCCTATAAAGATTTACAGTAACAAAAACTCATAAGACAATTCTACTTTGCCTATAGTCATAATCAACCCAATGGTTGATTTGTTTTATTTTGTTTATATTTATTTTATGTTTGCTTTATTTTTATTTGTTGTGTAACTCCTATGGAACATGGTTCTACTGTGACCCATGTAAGATAAATTCTCAGGAGTGGAAATCCATTCAGTGGAAACTGGTTAATAAAATAAGTGCATTGGGATAGTGTGTCAACTAGGTTGGTCCAGGATTCTCTATTTTTTTTTTCAGTTAAAATCTAATAATCCCCCATGATGTGACTCAACACCTTCCTTATGGGATAATAAATGCGCTTATAATCAGTTGTTAAAAGATTAGCGTTCAATGTAACACCCTTACTCAAATCACAGCCTTGATCTATTGAAAGGAAATTCCCAAGGGTATGTGGCCTGTTTCTAATATAAGTGGCTAGTATGGAAAAGTTTGCTTGTTTTTTGCTGAATCTGAATCCTATATCCAACTCGTTGCACTCTAGTTCTTTAGACCTGAGACAATGACTGCAAGTTCTTGGAGGGGTCAGCGGACTGCCATCTCACTTGCTAATATTGATTTCGTTCACCACTAGAGCCACAAGCTTGACCTACTGACTTTAGCGTCATTGACTTCCGCAGCCACCAACTTCTGTTCTTCCTGCTGATCTGGAGTTCATTATTTCCACAGGTGAGGCAAGAGCAGCCTCCAGCATAACACCTCACACACGGACTGGAAAGTGCCCAGACTTGGAATTGCCCCTTCGACAATTGTGTGACTGGTTTTCCTGATGTAAATCTCTCTGTATATACCCATATATTAAGCTTCCTTAGAGAACTAGCCTAATATATGTAGGAAAGAGCAAGGTCATTTTATATTGTGACTCATGCCATGAATACATTTTAGCATTTTGCTTGACGAGTGATGAGTCGGGAAAGAATGGTTTATAATGAGTAGTGTCCTTCCGAAAGACTTTGTTAAGGAAATAACTTTTGAATTTAGACATGGGTGACCAGGAGATCAAGTAAGAAGACCTAGTGATGAGAAAATCTAGTTGTTAGGATCATGCGTAGTCTAGAAATTGTGCGTATTGATTAACAAGAGAGCAAATATGATGACACGGTGAAAAAAGTGTAGGTAATAGTTGTTGGTAGTTACTGTTGAGTTGATTTCTAATCATGGTTACCAGTATGAATTATGTCCTCAAAGTAATGGGAATATATATGAGGTTTTAATTGGGGTTGTTTCAAAAAATTTCTTTTCTTCTTTTTTAATAACTCAAATACATTATTGACAATAGTTTTTTAGAGTGGGAGGAAAAAAGTTGGAACAGGGAAGTATTTAGGCAATTACAATTTTTCAATGAATAATGGAGACTTGGTCTAGGATATAGCAGGGGAGATTGAGAGATGTTGACTCCATTAGGGTTTATTTTGGAGGAGCAGATAAAAGAGCAATGATGAGTTGAATTTAGACATGGTGGACAAAGAAGTAAGGGTGACTGATAACGTTGTTACCTTTAGCAAGCTGATGAAAAAAGATAGAGGGAGATAGTATGCACGTATGTGAGTATCAAAGTCTGGAAGAAATCAAACCATGTTAAACATTAGGTGTCTGTGCACATGTAAGTCAACATCATGCAGCAGTTCTCAATGAGTCTTATGACATGCGGAGGCTGGCCGGCCCCAGTTAGGCACCAGCTTTGGCTCTGACAGGCAGCTTTACCCCCAACGCCAAGGGCAGGCATGGCAGGTTCAAAGGCAGTATGCTATTTCTATAATCTTTAATTTCCTTAGCATACATAATTTAACATCAAAATATACTACTAACTTATTACGAACACATTCTCATCCCAATGTATTTTGCATTTAAATTGCCTATTGCTTTCAGAAAATAAAATTTGTTGAAGGTTTGTATTTTGAAATTAAATTGATTTTTATATTTTAAGGGCAATGCTGAACATTTTCAAAGTAATATTTGATTCTTGAGGTTGCTGTCCTAATTATTGTGTTAAAAAAGATTAAATATTCTATTTTATGTCTTTTGTTGTCCAAAAAGGGTGAATTACAGTTTCAATTTTACAAATGAATTTATTTTTTTAAATAATGATTTCAGCAATTCAGAATTTTTCTAATTGCCAGCATAAATGAATCACCAATGGAGAAGCATTACTTATTTGCTACCCTTTTGCTCATATATTTTACAATGTCGACACAAATCAAAGCCAGATTTCAGAGGCTATTCTAGAAGGATTTTCTCTCAAGTCCCATTGGCTGAATTGTGGCTGCTAATGGTCTGTAAAAGGAAAGCCAATTTGCCCCTTGATGGAGATTACTGTACCAAATGTAGCAAAGAGCTTTAGAAAATGTGACACGCTTTCTATTCAACAGTGAAAAAGTCGATTAGTTTCCTAGTTTTTTTCTTTTTGTTCTGTGGAAATAGAGCTTGCTTGTTAATTCTTTTTAATATCCAACATTACTTTCTTGGTATTTTTTATGTGTAAACATACAGAATTATATTAAAAATAAAGTATCGGCTCTACATATTTCATAATCCTAATTCTTTGTTCAGAAATAATCAAAAGTAATAATTTATGAAGCAAAACACTTACAGATTAAGTTAATTATAATTTTTAAAATGACTACTTTTAAAGAGGGTTGCAATATTTCCTCAAATTGTCTGAATTTAACAATATTAATTAGCAGTATTTCCATTCCTGAAATAAAATTTCTTTAAAATAATCTGTGCAGTTGATAGCCACACATATAGTTAATTTATATGCATGCTTTTAAAATATATATACTATAATGCCGAACACACACATAAACATTTTAAAATATAGTTACACAGTCAAATTTAAGATATATTTATAAAGTTAAATTATTCTTAAAAAATTTTCTTTTTTCTGCACATGCCCATTTTAACAGCTCCATAGTAGAACTGAAATTGTTTTTTAATACATTATAAAAGCAAATTAAAATTCTAATTTAAGGATTTTCTAATGGCTAAACACTAAATAATCAATTTCTATAATTTAATATAATTATTATGAAATATACATTTAGGTAAACAATTACTTTATGCTTTTATACAGAAAATATTAAGTTAGATAAATATAAATGCACTAATAGCTATAAAAGAGGTAGTTAAAAATAACTATAGATAAATGACAAGTATTGGGTTATCATATTTCATGTGATTGCAAATAGATATCATTGAAATTAAATATTTAAATTAGAAATGTGCAGAATTAATTTTATTAATAAATCATTTTTTAAGTTTAGGAAATTTTCTATAGTAATAGATCAAATTATTTTATTTAAATTATTGAAGGATAATTAGAGGTTTATTTTTATATTTTTATATTCAGTAAAAGTAGAATTATTAGACATGGAATGGGTTTATAATGCTTATGTTCTGATTGCTTTATATTCAGACATGACATTGTAGTCCACATTTGTTTTCTCATTATGAGATTATCAGCTTTAGAAATCACTCTTCAATTTTTTTCTACTGTTCTGTCCTTTTATTGAATAAATATATCATGGCACCTACAACAGTATATTTCTTTCCTTGCATTAAAGTTATTGCTAATATCCACATTCATATCATTAGCTTGTAACAATAATGAATAGTCAAAGTCATTTGAAGCATTTCACATATATATATTTACATATACTTCTTAATGTTTTTTGCTTCACTAGTAGTGACCTTGAGGCAGCAGAGGTTCGGTGGTGGAATTTTTGCATTGCGTGTTGGAGACATGGGTTGGATTCCACCTGTGCTGTAAGCTTTTGGTCAGTGGATATGTTTATGTTATAATGCTGAACTGTTTTCAGTGTCACTTCTATTCTAAAATTGACTTGCTTGAAAGGCTTGGTGATCTATTTCTAAAAAACAACCAATGAAAGCCTATGGATTGCGGATATCTACATGAAGCTGCACATGAGGACGGTGCAGTACTACCCAAATTTGTTTGGTGTGTTTAGTTGTCATGACTGATTTCATCTTGCTGGGGTCTACGATCAGTGTTTATGGGTACAGCAACTATGAGCATGGCACAGAACCGGGCAGTGTTTCCTTCTGTTGTGCTCCGGGTGGCTGTGAGTCAGAACTGACTCAATGGCACCTAACAGTCCTCACCACACCGGTGACATCAGTTAGGGACTGTCTCTCTGACAGAGTCAAACGTAATACTGCCTTTATGGAAATTGACTAGAGCCGCAAAACCTTGTGCATTTTAAATGGAGTTATTTTTCTCCCAATCTAGCAAGTCTTTGTAGGCCATAGATGAAATGGATGAGTCTTCTATTTAAATACATTTCTCCTAATTCTCATATGGTGTCTTTCCATTCATTCACCATTCTATAACATGTGATGTGCAAAACCAAATATTATAATGTTATATGATCCATATAATCTACTTCTCATTCTACATTAACACTTTTTTTCAGAGTGAGACTTCAAAATGTTGGAAAACGTACACATATTTTTTCATGTTAGAATTTTCTGTTTCTAGGTATAACAGCATATATATATATAAATGTGTATATATATATATATATATTTGAATTTAACTTAACATTCTTAGAATAACTCTATTGTATGAATCTTATTTAATCATCACACAAATCATGCTTACTATCACAGCCTACACAATGAGTAAACTGAGGACGTTTGGGCATTTTGATCAGTGTTATACAGGCAAGGAGTGGCAGGATTAGATTAGAAGGTAGACAGTCTGCTTCCAGAGCCTTCATGCAATGGTAGTAGAATGCATTTATATCTGTAAGAGGCAGATTAAGTAGTCTGAGCAATAATCTATGAGTTGGTATATGTTCTGAGGTAAACACTAGGCAAACAGAAACACTCTTTAGAACCATGTATTTCTGGAGTATGTACCTTCACAAAGCCCGTAGCCACAACCACTAATTTTTCGGTTTCTGGAGCTCATGAGAAGACATTGTGAAGCACACCCACCCAAATATTTTGTCATCATTTTTCACATTGCATTTTGTAAATTAAAAAATAGCAATACCCCAGTCAATTATTTAACCAGAAACTTGTAGTAGACATAATACTTCTCAATAAGGCTCTTTAAAAAATCTATGTCTAATAGTATGTCAGTGGTTCTCAACCTGTGGGTCACGACAGTGATGAAGTATCAACAAAAATAATTATATGGTTAGGGGGTCAAACACGAGGCACTGTATTAAAGGGTTGTGGCATTAGGAAGGTTGAGAACCATTCCACTGGAACCTTTGACCTTGTGTGGATTCTGCAAATGTATTTTGGGCTTCAAGTACCATACATAGCCTTCTCTTAGCCATATTTTTACAATTTAAGCTCTGATACCATTCCACCTTCAGATTTAGATTACATTATTTACAGAATAATAAATCTTAATAAATAAATAATAATATGTGCAGAATAATAAATCCCTACATGAGTTCAAACTCCAAACTTTTTGATAGTAATCGTTTAATGTGTGTACCACGTAGGAACTCCAGACAGCTGAAAGCATTATCATTAAAACAAAAAGTACTCCAGGGTCCAGATTTGCTTTCTTCATGTCATTTCTTAAAAATTTCTGTACCCTCCATCCAAAGAAAAACTAAAGATTATTTAAAACAATCAATTGATTCGATGGATATCATTTTCTTGCAATTTCTGCAGGAAAGATACCCATCCAGGAAGTTCTTGTTCTATTTGTTATGCAGAAAGAATCTCAAAATGAGAGCTATGTGGAAATCAGGTCCAACTCCGTATGAGCCCAAAGCAGACAATGAGACCTAATGACTCAGACAAGACAGTTTATTTCACACAGGATTGCAAACAGTATGAGCTTCACTAGAGTTACATTCATTGCTGTGTCCCCAAGTCCCACAGAGTGGCATGGTGGTCACAGACAGATGATGCTTCTCGCATATTGGGTTTGTGTTGCAGTTGAGGAGCCTTGAGTTTAATTAACCTGCCACTTTTATAAAAAGCAATAAAGAAGCCTTCTCTCGCCTAAAGCAGACATCTAGAGACACAAAAACCCAAGAAGACTGTTTTCCAGTGTATCTGTTGGTCTATCTGCCTGCTAGTGTATATTTATGGAAAGTAGTATAAGGACACAGAATAAAACATTTTTGAAATATTATGTAGGAATTATTCTATCCAGGCAAGATTTTGAGTTAGAGTCTAATCCCTAAGTTTTACCTGATTTCCAAAATCCTTAGCGCTCTCACTGTAAATTCACAAGAGTTCAAAAACTTCAACTTTCATTTTGCTTCCTTATAGTTCAGGTGTCTTAATTGCTCCCAAAGAGGGAACACATATTGTTTTGGTTTAGAGTAAGATTGCTGGCATCGGATGGTGGGGGTGACATGTGGAAAGATGAGAATAGCAATTATTTGTATTGCACAGATTTGTAAAGCAAGGACTGCTGCATTCATAAACTGGAACAATACTATTTGTTATTATGCGTATGAAGAGTACTAGCTCCTACTGCCTACAAGGGGATGAAGCTCAGAGTATACTTAGAGTTGTGTCATTTTTTTAGTTGGTATGATGATCTGGTAAAACCCTTTGAAACTGAATGAAAAAGATAAAGCATATCACAACAATGTAAATGCCTACAACTCTCTCTATAGCTCTATGCAAAGAAGTCCTTTGTTCTTTTTCTTATTTAAAATACCATTTTTTTCTATCAATTCAATATACAGTGTTTGTTTAAGAAGGCAAGCATTATCTCATCCTGTAATGGTTTTAACAGAGTTAACTAGAAGGGTCTGGTTTTATAGAATGAGGTGAAAAAAAGGAAAGAAATGTACCAACACTTGGTCCAGAAACCCTGGAGAAATGAGATATGGTCATGCACACTAATTATGCCAAAATATTTGAAGAAATTATCTGAACTGCACCTACTACAAAAGTATCTGTGAGAACAGCTGCATCAGTAAATTATTTTGTGGCTTATCCAATATCATGAGAATTCCATTTCTAAATTGCAACAAAGATCTCTAAAGCGCAATATTGTACTCACTTGCCACCATTATAAGCCACAAATGCATACATTCACACACACACACCACAGATGCACAGAGGCACACAGCATTTCCCTGATATATCTGGTTACTATGATCTAACCTCTGATAAAGCATTTCCTCTTCCTCCCAGCTCTCTGGATACTAGCTGGGAAGAGATCATGTTTTCCTGCCCAGCTACTCATTGGCTGAGTGGTGTGCAACCACTTCATTCTCCTGCCATCCTGTCTCCCCTCTATGTCTTTCATTAGCATGACTGCAATTGTCATTACTGTCACAGTGAACCTTCCTGCCAATTCCTTCCCTAGCACTCCTAGCACCAGGTAGCACCCTGCAATGGCCACTACCAAAGTCCTCGGGACCATCACTGGCCCTGTGAAGAGTTTGCCACTCCCTTGCTGGCTGAAGCTCCCTGAGCAGCCAAAGACAGCTCTGATATGGTATACCAAGATGACTCACACTCCATTTCCCTGGGCCCCTCAAAACACTGCTATGATCACCTAGCAGAGACATCACGTTGAAGCTTAAGATGTGCCTGAATGCAGCCATGATGTTTTCATATGCATGTGACAGTTGAACAGTGAATAGGAAGTCAGTAGAAGAATGAATGGGTTTGGATTATTATATTGATTAAGAATATCAAAACTTCAAGCCTTTAAGACCCCAGACACTATATTATTTGATAGTCGGCCACCATTAGCTCTCTTCATCACATTTGCTTATGTACAGGTTTGTCTTCTGTGATTGTGTCAGTAAAGCGGGCACCCACTGATATGATTTTCAGTTCTTTGATGTCTGATAACTGATCCCTTCTATACCTCATGTTCAGACAGGCTGGTATGCTTCTTCCATGTGGGCTTTGATGCTTCTCAGCTAGATGGCCACTTGTTTGCCTTCAAGCCTTTAAGACCCCAGACATTATATCTTTTGGTAACCGGGCACCATCAGCTTTCATCACCACCTTTGCTTATACTTCACCTTTTTCTTCAGCAATTGTGTCGGTAAGTTGTGCATCCTGGAATGCCAATGTAATAGAACAACCTATTCTTGCAATGAGTAAGTGCTTGAGTGGAGGCCCAATGTCCATTTGCTGCCTTAATACTAAACCTATAAATGTATGCATATAGATCAGTTTCCCCACACCCTTAGATAAATATATTTACATATGTACATTCCAGTCTATACATACCTACATACATAAAACGTCTATACATACCCTTTGTCCCCTAGTTGTTTCCTCTATTTCCTTTTACTTTCTCTTGTCCCACTATCATGGTCAGCCTCCATTTTAGTTTCAGTGATTTCTCTTGGTTGCATTGCCTTTGCTGAACCCCTACCAGGTCTTTCACACCCTCTTTGCCACTTTTTTTGGATCACTTGTTGCTCCCCTGTCCCTGGGTTGGTCAGCAACACCTCCTTACTCCCGCCTCCCCCTCTCTTGTGTCCCCCAGGAACCTTTGGTCCTGTTGTTTTCTCCTCCAGACTGTTCATCCAGTCTATCTTATCTAGATAGATCTGTAGAGATAATAATATGCATAAAAAAACAAGCCATATCAAGATAGGCGATCAGTGAAACTCAGCGATGGCAACAAAAAAGGAAACCCATTACCCACAGTTAAAATTAATTTTAATTAATAAATTAATTAAAAGAAAAAAAATTTAAACAGAAAGAAAAACCTGTAAATAGATCAAGGTCTGATTTTTGATCTGTAGGCATGTCTTCTAGCTCAGAAGCATCAAAGCCCACATGGAAGTAGCACACCAGGCTGTCTGACCACAAGGTGCAGAAGGGACCAGTTATTAGATATCAAAGAACTAAAACTCAGATCAGTGGGTGCCCACCTTCCTGATATGATCACTGAAAACAAACGTGTGCATAAGCAAAGGTGGTGAGAAAGCTGATGATGCCAGGCTATCAAAAGATATAGCATCTGGGGTCTTAAAGACTTCAAGATATACAAGCAGACAACTAGCTCAGAAGCAACAAAGCCCACATGGAAGAAGCACAGCAGCATGTGTGACCATGAGTCTTCGAAGGGATCAGGTATAAAGCATCAAAGAACAAAAAATCATATGACTGTAAAGGTGGGTGAGTGCAGAGTGGAGATTCAAAGCCCATCTGTAGGCAACTGGACACCCCCTCGCTGAAGGGTTGTGGGGAGGAGACGACCCAATCAGGGAGCAGGGTAGCAACAATGAAACA
>NW_022103908.1:19468028-19495067 GCF_000313985.2 Echinops telfairi | reverse complement strand
TAAGGGCTGAGGTGGAGGGCAAATGTTTTGAGAATGATGAGGGCAGTGAATGTACATATGTGCTTGACACAATGGATGTATGTATGGATTGTGATGAGAATTGTACAAACCTCCAATAAAATAATTTTAAAAAAAGGAATATTGAAACTGCCAGAACTCCAAAAAATATTTATTGGGATAAATATAGTCAGACTACTCCTTAGAAGCATGGATGGCAAGAATTCTTCTCATGTACTTTGGACAAGTGATGAAGAAAGAGCAGTCCCTGGGGGAAAAAATAGCATACAGTTGAACCCCAGTACTCAACCACATCAGTACTCCACATAATCAGATTTTGACAGGAAATGCCAAGAAAATTATCAAGGGTTCATGAAGAAGGGGGAGCAGGGAGGGAGAGGAAAAATGAGGAGCTGATAGCAAGGGCTCAAGTAGAAAGAAAATGTTTTGAAAATGATGATGGCAACAAAGGTACAAATGTGCTTGACACAATGGATGATTGGATGGGTTGTGATAAGAACTGTATGAGCCCCCAGTAAAATTATATAAAAAAATGAGAATGCAATGCATTATTAGGATTGGAAAAATGATCATTAATGACTTGTGATATGCAGAGACAGAAACTTCCATGCAAAACGTAAAAGGACTTAAACCATTTATTGATGAAAATCAAATAGCACAACCTTTAATGTAGATTAAAACTTAATAGAAATAAAACAAATATACACAATTGGACCAATATACGAAATCATGTTAAATCAAAAAACACTGAAGTTTAACTGGCTTAGACTTTTATAATTTCCTTTTCTCAAGAGTATTTTAAATGGAAAACCGCTGACTAAACTAATGACACTTCAGTGAGTTGTGGTCACACATTGAACTGCTAATCACAGGTCGGCAGTTGAAATCCACCACCAGCTCTGAGGGAAAGGTTGAGGATTTCTGCTCCCATGAAGATGTGCAGGCTCATAGATGCCCTGGGGCAGTTCTGTCCTTCCCTGCATTGTAGTTATGAGCCAGCACTAGAGTGATGACTGATAATGTTCTCAAACATAAAATGACAAGTGTGTCTCTAAGGTCAACCAGAGAGATGTAAACCATAGATTCTTAGATTCATGAATGCGTTGTAGACTTGCACTCTATTTTAGCCCACATCTAAGAACAATTAGTTCTTATGACCAGGCAAGCTTCATGCTTGCCCCCATGAAGATGACAGATATGAGGGATGCTATAGCAAAGTGTGGTGAAGAAACTAGATGCTGATTGTGACTGTCAGAGTGACTTGCATGTGAGGTCTTGAAGGCTTGTTTTCAAACAAGCAGCCATCCAAGTGAGGTGTCAACTAAGTCCACGTGTAAGAAGCACAACAGCCTGAGTGGTCCAAGGATTATAAACAATATAATCCAAATCTAAAGGAAGGAATGTAATCAGAGGTGAAATTGTGAATACCTGGTTTACAAAAGGCTCTGGGTGACAGGAAGCCCCAAATCAACAAAAGGATCCAGATATGGATATGGTGAATTCCCTCTAATCACAGTTGAGGGATAAGAATAACTCTGTTATCAGACAAAGCACGTTGTAAACTCAATTGTAGCAGTAGTAGTTAGGTTAAAATGAAATATCATTTCTTCTCCCTTTAGACCTGCTTTAAAGCTATTTAAATTAAATAAAAAAGAGTGAAGGGCAAATACTTGTGGGTTAGGCCCCTTGCCAATTCCCTCTGGCCATGGACCAGGGATGTGAATGGCCTTGCTCTCATGCACAATGCATTGGAAAATGGATTGTTCCTGATGCAGTTATGCTAAACTTGAAAACCCTATTATTTGATATCCCTATCCATTTAAATTTATTCTAGTTTTTAATATTTTTCTATTTCTTTTCAATTGAAGTTTTATCTGTTTTACTTTGTCTTGTTTTGTTTTAAGTCACTTTATTGGGGGCTCATACAACTCTTATCACAATCCATATATCCATCCATTGTGTCAAGGACATTTGCACATTTGTTGCCATCATCATTGTCAAAAATATTTTCTTTTTACTTGAGCCATTGATATCAGCGACTCATTTTTCCTCTCCCTCCCCCACCCTCCCTCTCTCCCGCATGAACCCTTGATAATTTATAAATTATTATGACTTTTTTCATGTCTTACATTGCACAATGTCTCCTTCTGTTGTCTGTCCCCCAGGGAGAAGGCAATAGGTAGATCATTGTGATTCTCCCCCACCTTACCCTTACCGTCCTGGTATGGCTACTGTCAATCTTGGTCCAGAGAGTTTTATCTGTCCCGGATTTTCTGTATTTCCAGTATTTCCAGCTCTTATTTGTACCCAGGTACATGCTCTGGTCAGGCCAGGTATGTAAGGTAGAAATGGGGTCATGCTAGTTGGGGGGAAGGAAGCGTTAAAGAACTAGAGGAAAGTTGTGTTCCATCTTTTCTATACTGCACCCTGACTGGGTGGTCTCCTCCTCATGACCCTACTGTAAGGGTATGTGCAATTTCCTGCAGATGGGCATTGGGCCTCCACTCTGCACTCTCCCTCATTCACAAAGATAGGATTTTTTTTCTTCTGGGTTTTTGATGCCTGATACCTGATCCTATTGACACTTCATGATCACACAGGCTGGTGTGCTTCCTCCATGTGAGCTTTGTTGCTTCTCAGCTAGATGGCCACTTGTTTATGTTCCAGCCTTTAACACCCCAGATGCTATATCTTTTGATATCTGGGAACCATCAGCTTTCTTCATCACATTTGCTATGGACCCATTTTGTCTTCAGCGATCATGTCGGGAAGGTGAGCATCATGGAATGCCGGGTTAATAGAACAAAGTGTTCTTGCATTGAGGGAGTACTTGAGTAGATGCCCAATGTCCATCTGCTACCTTAATACTAAACCTAGAGGTATATGTACATAGATCTATTTCCCCATCTTTACATAAAAAAATTTATATATGTGTGTGTGTGTGTGTTTGTATTTAGACCCCTATAAATGCCCTTTGACTCTGAGTTCTTTCCTCTATCTCCTTTTACTTTTCTCTTGTCCTACTATCATATTCAGGCTTCATTTGGGCTTCAGTAATTCTTCTCAGTTACATTGCCCATGATCAAGCCCTACCAGAGTTCCTACACCCTACAACATCAGTTGTTGTTCCTTTGTCTTTGGGTTTGTTAACAGCCACTTCCTTTCCCATGCCTCCCACTTCCTGTGTCCCACCCCCACAAACCTCAGTTCCATTGTTTTCTCCTCCAGGTTGTTTATCCCGGCTATCTTATCTAGATAGACCTGCAGAGATAATAACATGCACAAAAATAAGACAGAGCAAAATAAAGCAATGAAAGAAAAGAAAACAACAACAAAAAACAATGACAAAAAAAGGCGGGAAAAGCCTTTAAATCGTTCAAGGTCTGTTTGTTGACCTTTAGGAATGTTTTCTGGTCGAGTCTGATGGAGTGCCATCCCCTGTCCCTAAAGTCTATTTTTGGTATTCCCTGGGGACTTCATTGCTTGGCTCCCCTTGCTGTTCTGTTGCACACCCTTAGTGTTTCACCTCAGTGTGGTGGGGTCAGACCGGGCACAATTCCCGCACTGTGTCTCCAGTGTTGTCCCCAGGAGTGCTATGGGTCAGCGAAGGACATCATGTCTCATGGTGGGGCCAGCTCTGAGCAGGGATATCGTCCTCAAGGCTTGGATGTGTTCCATTCTCTCCCTCCCCCTTCATTTGTTCCTGTGCTCTGACCAGACATGTCTCTCTCCCTGAGCTGTAGCTTCATTGATGTCCCTTGAAGGGAATTCTTCTGAGGGAGAAACAGGGCTGTCCCTGTAGTTGGGATTGGGGTTGGCCCCTCAGACCTCTCTATTGGTTCTCTACTCATGCTGGTATGTTGCATTCTTGTCTTGGAGTATTGGGTTGAAGTTTGGTCCCTCTTTCCCTGTGGAGATATAAACAATACCTTCCCCTTGGGTGGATTAGTGTCCTCTTCTCCCACTACCCATGTCTCCCCCCCCCCACCCCCTGACCTCTTTTTCAGTTGGCTACCATATGTATCCCTGTATTTGGTCTGGCCCCCTCCTGGACCTCACCCCTGTAATGTTTGTATATGTTAGCTTTTTCCCTATGCCCCTTTTGCATTTTTAAACTTACCTCAGCAGACTCATGTTGTACTTGTCTTTTTGTGCTTGGCTTTCTTTGCTTAGCATAATTTACTCCAGTTCTTCCCATGTGGTGAAGTGCTTCATGCGTTCATCACTGCTTTTTAGGGATGTGTAGTACTCCATTGTATGTATGTATGTACCACAGTTTTTAATTCTTTCATCTGTTGATGGAAATTTGGGTTGTTTCCAGCTCCTTGCGATTGTGAACTGTGCCACGATGAATATTGGAGCACAGATGTCTGGCTGTGATTTGCTTCACCCCTCTTCTGGGTATATGCCCAGTAGAGGGATTGCTGGGCCATATGGTAGCTCAATTCCCATCTGCTTTAGATAATGCCAAATCAATTTCCATGATGGCCGTGCATACCGACAGGTCCACCAGCAGTGGATGAGAGTTCCTATCTCACCGCAGCCCCTCCAACACTTGTTACTTTCTGATTTCTTGAATTGGGCTATCTTTGAGGGTGTTAGGTGGTATCTCATAGTTGTATGAATTTGCATTTCTCTATAGCTAATATCAGAAATATTTTCTCATATGTTTATTGGCCATTTAGATTTCTGCTCTTGTGAAACTTCTGTTCAAGTTCCTTGCCCACCTCCTCAGTGGGCAATTAATTTTTTTTTCTCTTTGTAAGCTAGCTGAGCATTATAGATTTTAATAATAAGGCCTTTGGCTGATGTGTAATTTCTAAAGATGTTTTCTCAGTCCGTGGGCTCTCTTATTTCTCTCTTGGTGAGTTATTTTGATGTACACAGGTGTTTTATCTTCAGTATACCCCACTTGTCAATATGTGACTCATCTGTAATTGTGTACTTCCCTATTTATAATAGCCTACGTATTCCCTGCACCAAAGTTACCAGGTTTTTACTTTGTTATTGTTAGTTTTTCTATGCTTGTTTTTAATGTTTTTCTGTATATAAAATTCAGCATATGTAAATCTATAGAGACAGTAACTGGATTACTGCTTCCTTGAGGGTAGGGCAGGGGAGTTTGAGTGAAATTGGAAGCTAATAACGATGAGTACAAGAATGAAGAAATTGTTCTAAGACTAATTGTGGTGATTATTTTACAACTCTTACTGATGTGACTGAACTATTGAATTGTATGATATGTGAATTATATGTCAATAAAACTGTCCAAAAAAAGGTAAACATAAGAAAAAGATTGAAGTTGTCAAGAATTTTATTTTACTTGGCTCTATGATCAATATTCATAGAATCATCAGTCAAGAAATCCAAGGGCATATTACGTTGGTCTAATTGGAGGCAAATAAAAAACTTGTTAAAGTCATAAAGAGCAATCATATTACTTAGAGAATAAGGTGCATCCGACCCAGCCGTAATTTTCATTACCTGATGGTTTCGAACTGCTTGACTTAGGTTAGCAGCCCAATGTACAACCACTACATTACATTAGAATGCTACAAATGGTACTTCCCAGTGAGACAAGTAATTGTTTTCTTATTCAAAATGTGTGTTTTAACGCAAAAAATCATGTAAAATATGATTTCTCCATGATATGAGAATAGGAAGTTATATGAACTGTTATTCTTATTTTAATCGCATCTCACATTTACAATGGATATGACTCAAGCAGAACATCTATAAATATAAAGACAACATATTTTTATTTGTTATGCTTTCTCGGAAAGATTGTTCCTAGAGTGAACCAGTCTCTGTAAGTAAAGAGGTTTTAAAGTTGATACAACTAGCCATTCTCTTAGTGCTGAGATGATTGTAACATCTATAATTCTCTGTCGATATTTAATATTGTGGATTCTTCTTGCGAGTATGGAAACCTGGGTTACAGAGGTTCAAGTACACAGTTGCTACCCACAAGGTTGGAGGTGAGGAAATAGCAGCCTCACTGGTGGGGAAAGATAGGCAATCAGCTTCTGTAAAGAACAACACCCTTTGAAACCCAATGGCTTAGCTACACTGCCAACTGGGTCACTGGGAGTTAGAGCTGACATGGCAGCATTGATATTGCCTTTGGTTTTGACTTGGGAATAAGTTGCTTTCTGTAGAAAAGGATCCTAATTTGAAATAGAAGAAAGCATTTTCAAGGCATTTGTTTTTAATAGATGAATAAACAACATTTATGAAAGTACCAAATCCATTTAAATGTAGCAGAATAGGTACCAAATATATTCTTGGTGTACCTTTGTAACTATGCCTGTAAAGGCATGTGTATTTACATGAATATCAGAATAAAGTTACAGGATATAAAATTTCTCAAGGCAATGTTATATGCAATTATTGGTTCTCCAATGGATACAAAGTTCTATTTGGCACCAATTAAATCTATGATAATTTAAAAAGAAATAAATTCTCATAAAAGAGAAATACTGTATTATTAATATCTCAGGGGCTTCAAAATATACATTGAAAAATTGAAAGAAGAGATAATAGAATTTTCCTAAAATTCCTTGAGCTCCCTAGTAATATTTTTTGAAAAGGAAAATTTCTGTTCATCAAACTAATAAGGAGAGAAACTTTGAAGGAAAGAACATTTAGAAATTCCTATTTTAATTCATCTTGATTAGTAGTTATATGGATCAATGAGGTGCTGAGCTTGCACGTTTAAACCACGAAGTCCTCTCCCAAGTTTTCTAAAAATAGTTACGTAGTAATACACAGTGGTCCTACCTAAATCTATGGCTTGATTACAAGGAAAAGAAGGGCTGCAGAGGTCATCATGGCCTTGGGTCAGTTGATCTGACAGAAGCTAGACAGGCCACACGTCAGTCTTAGTTTCATGTTTCAGAGGCTGAAGAGGATGAAGAGTCAGTGTCTCTATTTTGGAAGCATAAAGTAATTTATGGAACAGTCATGGAGAACCAGGTATCACAAGTGACAGGCGTTTCGAATGACACAAAGCAGCTCTTTGCCAATTTCTCAAATAAGTTATAAAGACACTTACATACCAAATGCCTTTTCCTACTTCACAACAGAAACATGTGTAAATCACAAAGCCAGATATTTTTTTAATTCTAATTTAGCAACCCTACATGATCTAGTAAGAACATGTAATATAAAGAAACAATATGTTTGTAGGAAGCAATTGTATGAATGAGAAGTCATGTATGAGGGAAAAAATTAAAATATATCTTTGTGAAAACAACAACAGAAATTTCACAAAAGCTTAATATCACTGTCACAATTTATTTAAAGCTGTTTTGTTTTTCTCAATTACATTTATCAAATTATATGATGTAAATGACCAAACTATATGGTGGTGGTGTTTTTCATGCTCTGGTGTTGTTAGCTTTGGACTAATTCCCGGATCACTTTTACCTATGATCATTTGCATTGGTGAACACGGATAAGAAATACATTTTTGTTTGATTATCACCAGTGTTTGTGATAAGGGTAAAAATGTATAACTCACTCCCATAGAGCCCGAATCCTCTTGAGGCTGTGGACATAGTTTACCTCACCCTGTGGGCTTTAGAGGGTGTAATCTCACAGAACTAGAAAGCCTCCTATTTCTCCAGCGAGTGATTGGTGATTTCAAATTGCTGAACTTGAGGTTAGCAGCCACTAGCAAATGAATACAGTAATCTTTTGAAATTATGATAAGAAGAAAACATGAAATATTAACTATGACAATATTTTTGTTTATACATAATGGAAAAACAATAGAGATTTTGGCAATATATATTTACCAATCATATACTCTATATGCTTCATTATGATATCCCTTATACAGCTTTTCTACCAATGTAATTATAGCATATATTATGTAGATGAAAATTTAGCATATTAAAATTTGAAATTAATTATTTAATGTACACATTGTGCTTTGCACTGAAGACTTATTTTTGGATTTAAATGATCAAAATTCTATTTTCAATAATAAATATGTAATAAACTGAATAAATTAATCTATAAGCACCTAGAAAATTGGATTATGTACTGTGGTGTGATGCGGTATGGTGTGGTGTGGAGTGATGTGATATGGTATTGTATGTTGTGTTGTGGTGTGATGTGGTGTGATGTGATGTGCTTGGTGTGGTTTGGTGGCATGTGGTGTGATGTGATGTGGTATAATGTGATGTGATATGGTGTGGTGCCATGTGGTGTTGTATGACATAACATGGTGTGATGTGGTGTGATGTGATGTGGTATGGTGTGGTGGGATGTGGAGTGATGTGATGTGATGTGGTGTGGTATGACGTGTCATGGTTTGGTGTGGTGTGATGTGGTGGGATGTAGTCTGATATGATGTGGTGTGATGTGATGTTGTGGCATGTGGTGGGAATTGATGTGGTGTGGTAGCATGTGGTGGTGTGACATGACATGATGTGACGTGGTGTGGTGTGGTGTGGTATGATGTGACGGAGTATGGTGTAGTGTGGTGCGATATGATGTGGTGTGGCATGGCATGTGGTGTGGTGTGGTATGACATGACGTGGTATGGTGTGATATGATGTGGTGGGATGTGATGCGGTGTTGTGTGGTGTGGTGGCATGTGTTGGGATGTGGTGTGGTGTGACATGGTGTGATGTGGTTGGTATGAGATAAGCACTTCATCTATAGGGTATTATTTCCAAAACTCCCCACTCTCGGTCTAATGAAAAAATATACAACAAACCAAATGTTTGTTCGATTCCACTAATTATCTGACCAATATTAAGAAAACCATTCAAGACCAAGCAGACGAAGCAGAGACTGAGAGACTGTCAAGGGCTGAAGGCCATTAGAGACACAGTGATGTTAAAGAGAGCATGCTTGTTGCAAGGCGCCCGGGAATGGGTCAGCTTTGGCAGCCCTGGGTACAAAAGAAACCACTGCCCAGGCCTGTGCCATCCTCGCAATTCATACTGTTTGAATACTGTTGGCAGCCCCTGCGTCAATCATCTCTTTGAGAATCCTGCTACACATGAGCAAGCATGATGTCCTTTCCCAGGGTCTGGGCTCTTCTGATAGCAAGTCTGGAGTCAGTGAGACAGTCTCATCAGTCTCACTTCTCAGGAGAATCTGGTCTTTCTGGTTCCGACATAGATTGTCTCGTTCTCCTAGCAGTCCTTTAAAAAGGCACTTCACATATTGCTGACCAACTACACAGACCGAATACATCGGTTCTTCTCTGGTTTCCCTTACTTCCTGTCCATCGTTCACATGCACGTGCCGCAATGGAGAACACCGTGGTCATTAGGTCAGGCACACCTTCGTCTTCAGAATGACACCTTTGCTCTTGAACCTGTAAAAGAGGTCTTGTGCAGCGGACTTACTCAATGCTGGTTACCCTTAGCTATCGTCAATGCTGCTTCCAAGAGCACGAGATCCTTAATAACACCAGTCTTTTTTATCATGATGTCTATGGGTCTGGTTGTGAGGAATTTTTTTTTCACTAACTGTAATCCACTGGAATCAAATGTGGAAGCCTTTGATCTTTATTCATAAATGCTTCAAGTCCTCTTTGTTTGCGGAAAGCAAGGGTGCACATTGCAGGATGCTAATGAGCCGCCTTCCAATCCTGGGGTGACATTTCATTCCTCCTCCATTAGTCCAGCTCCTCGGATTATTTGTCCAGCATACTGATTGAATTATCATGCAATAAGACACCCTGCTGCATGCCTCTATTAACTTTAAACAACTCAACATCCCCTTGTTCCATTCAAACTGCTGCCTTTTGGCTTGTGTACTAGTTCATCATCATGAGCACAATTGGGTCTTTTGGAATTCCCGTGCCCTAAAACGTTAGCCATATTTATGATGGCCTAAACATTTAATGGCCTTGCAGAGTCAGTAAAGCAAAAGTCGACAATCTCTAGTACTCTTTCCTTTTCAGAGATCTACCCGAAGTCAGGAATGAATGACATCCCTCCTTCCATGCCCTCTTGTGAAACAGGCTGGACTTTCTGGCAGCTCCTCATGGATGTAGTTTGGTAATCATTTTTGAATTATTTTAGTAAGAAGGAAGAGGTGGTTCATTTTTGAATAATTCGCCACTTTATCAATAGCAGATTAGATATTAGATAAGATAAAGTCCTCTGTCGGACCGAGTAGAAATGAGGGTTTCCAAGTCTGTACATCTTGATGGGAGCCACAACCTCAGTGTCCCTCTGAGCACGCCTGATGAGCTTACATCACTGACTTCAGGTCTAACAAACCAAACCTGAACCCATTGTTCCACTCGGGTTCCCAGAAGAAGCTGGTGAAATCGGAATGCAAGCTATACTTTCAATGATATTCACCAAGGTTAATTGCTTAGTTTTGACAAACATACCCCAGTTATATACAAATATCATGTATTTGCATTAGTGGAAATTGGAGGGTTAATTATTGGGGCACTCTGAACTTTCTTTGGAACTTTTTGCCTAAGTCTGAAAACCAAAATAAAAAGTTTAATAAGTTTTATAAGTAAGTTTTACTTGAGTGGAAGGATTACTTGGGTTATTTGAAAATATCAACTAACTAGTATAAAAGACTGCCCTTGTCTTCATTATAAGAGATATTTAACTTAAAGATAATTGCCAATTTTGTAAAAGAATATTGACTAACACCTTATATATGACAACTTTCGTGTGATAAATATGAAAAGGTTTAAGGGAAAAAAGCTTACTGAAAATTGATATATATTTTAAATATCTATCTGCTCTTTCTTTCTCCGCTTGCATTTCTCTTTTGTCTTTCTATTCTCATTAAATAAAATCAATAAAACAAACATAGATGTCTTATAGGAATTGATATGGGTTAAGTTTTTCAAAATGTTCTTTATATAATAGTTTGTTTACTAATAAAATATGAGTACTAACTAAGTAATATCCGCAGCGTTAACTGTATAATTTAAACTTTTTGGGGAGGGAATGTTTTCAAAGAAACTTTCCCATGCCCTCCCTAATCATACTCATATATACTTGGGTTTTTCCATAGAACATTGGTTTTTAATAATAATATATACTGTTGGAAAAATATCTTTCCTAATGCATCTTTTCTTTTGTGATTTAATCAAAAATAATCTCTTCATGTGCTTGCTGTTGACATTTTTCTGTACCCCGTGATCTGACCACTTATAAACATGTATACTTCCATACAAGATGAGAAAAGCTCATTTGATATATGATTTATTAAACTATTCTTACGGTGTTCAAATGTTTAGTATATAAAAGGCACTTACCTGTCATAATATTTTTCAATAATCAGTTGATCATTTAAAAACAAAACAAAAGACAAGAAGAAAAGGAATTGCCTTTCTTTAAGGTAGGTCCCCTTGTGGCTAGCAGGTTTTACATTGAACACTTGACCATAGAATGGGTGTGTCCCGAGTCCCTGTTTGAGCCCTGCTGTTCACAGCTGTCTACTCAGGTCAAGGGTTAAAGTTTCAGAAACTCAAAGGGGAAGTTCTACTCAGACCTAGGGGGTCACTAAGAACCAGAAACCACTAGCTAGCAGTGAGTTTGTATGTGTGACTTAGTGGTGGTGGTGGTGGTGTTATTTTTTGGTATTGTAAAAATAAGTTTCTCAACAGGTGTGTTTTAACTTTTTTTTGATCCTCAGAAGAACATTTTTCAACATTACAAAAACATGGATTGGATTTCATTTTTAACTTTGGATTTAGTTCCTTTCACATGATTTTAATTGTTTTAGGAAAATATGCTTAATCCACATTGATTTTTTAAATGTTTCATACTTTTATGCATCATTATTTAATATTGTAAGGTAAAATGCTTGTTTGACAACATTCATCATAGATATTGATGATTCCAATGCTTTAAATAATTTACTTATGATTTATATATATAATATACTTATGAGATATATATATATATATATATATAAATGTGTATACATATATATATACTAGTATATAAACAGGGGCTTCAAAAAGTTTGAGTAAGAATTCCATTATCATTTACTTCCACTTGTATATGCATTTTGAAGTCCCTGGCTTGTGTGTGCTTGTATGTGTAACCATACAGAGAAATCCGTGAGTCCATAGCTGTTATTTCACTGATGACGTGGGCACGATTGAGCCTGGATGTCCAGTGGTTCTCTGCTGTGCTGCTATCTGCCTGGTGAGCAGTTGGAAACCCCCAGCCGCTCACAGGAGAACAATGAGGCTTCGCCTCACATAGAGCGTTACAGTCTCAGAAACTCACCAAGGGAGTTTTACCTTGTCCTCCGGGGTCGCTGTGAGTCAACACCAACTTGATTGCAGGGAATTTGGTTTGGTTTGCTGAACACTATTTGGAATAAAAGTTCAAATTCATCATTTTCTTTAATATGCCTGTTCAAATAGTGATTCACTTTTAGGAAGCTTCTAAATCCTTTATATGTAAATGAGATTTTAGTCGAATTAAAAAGACAGAACTGACAAATCTCTCTCCAGTAAGCTAAAAGTGAGTAGACCATCAACCTCTACAATGATCAGCATTTCTCCACAAACTCAAGCTGCTTCCACTCACCTGCTAACTCACCTAACTCACCCGGCCTGTGAAGCGCTGCTAAATGCACACTGAAGAGATGTATTTTCATAATTCGGTTAAGTTCTTTAAGGAGTACTGTCTGTATTTTCCTTAACGATGTGGTTTTGTTCTAAAATATTCCCTCTATGTTTTATCATTTTCAAGGAAATTTAATAAATCAATCTAGTCAAAGGTAAAATGTCTAATTTCATAAAGATTAAATATCAATTACTATAATATATGGATACATGATGGAATATTAAATGATAATTCTGCTATTAACTTGATACATGATGATTAAAAATACATATATGGTGTCGAAGTTTTAAGGTCTTAATCTTCCATATAATATTTTAAAGTTTTAAAGTTCAACTCTAAGGCAATCAGTCAATATGACACCATCAAGGTGTACTTCTCTCGTTCCCAGTCATTTATCTACTGATCCCATTCTGATTTCTGCTCCTTGTCGAGGTTTTGGGAAAACTGTGATTTCTGTGGTTGGCATTCACAGAACCTTCTGGCAGTTTAATGTTGAGTGCAAAGTGTCATTCTCAAGGACATGTAAAGAGACGTTAGTTGAGAGAATTTAGGGGCAAAAGGAAAGGCCAATTATTATCAGCATAGAGTGTGGTCAGAGGCTTGAACTCCGATGGAGAAAATGGTTTTCTCTTTTAAAAACAATAAAGAATGAGTTTACTTATTTCTCTTCTTTCAGTGGTTCAGCCTTTCATTCTGACAGTGAATGGGACTAGAGCTCCCGGCATTCATGATGTGTCTTATCACAGGAACATAACTTCACACTGGATATTGCAGATGACTCTTTAAAACCGAGTATTTATTGTTGGACTATTTAAGGTGAAAATAATGGAAACGTTTGCCTACTTTAAGAATGAATTATGCAGACACAGAAATGGTAAACAGCATAAAACACATCTAGCAGCAATACAAAATAAAACACGACAGATTAAAATCTGCAATTTGATGCTGCAGCGAAAAAAATGAATGCATCTTTGAACAGAAACCATTACCCCTTTGCATCTTGGCTGTTTTGGTCTTTATTCCTTTCATAGAAATCTATGGATAATGCAGGGAAAACCAATGATTGCAAACCACTGTTTCATTCCGATTTTCTTTTAGATGGTAAGAATTTTATGCCTTCATGAATGCCTAATAAGAAAAAAATTAATAAATAGAAGGTGGATTGATAGAAACTATCTTAACATATGGACATTAAAGTTTTCATTTAAAGTCTGTACAGCTTAAAGACCAAACTGCTTTTGTTGTTATATGAGAGTTAGTAATAGAGACATATTTCTGCTACACAGTAATATTAAATGTAGCTTGTTTTGCAATGATCAGTGAAAAGTGTTTCTTCTCATAGATTGGTTAAGTAATATTTTTACAACAATAAGTCTGATCTAGACAAAGTGGAGGGAGAACTAATTTTTTAAAGAATAACGTGCCACTGCTCAGACTTTTCGTTTGTCTGGTTGTGTTTAATCATTTTTTCCTGAGTGAATTTAAAAAAAAATCATTTTATTAGGGACTCATAAAACTCTTATCACAATCCATCCATACATCAGTTGTGTAAAGCACATTTTTACATTCATTGCCCCCATCATTCTCAAAACATTTGCTCTCCACTTAAGCCCCTGGCATCCGCTCTCATTCCCCCCCTCCCTGCTCCCCCCTCTCTTATGAACCCTTGATAATTTACAAATTATTATTTTGTCATATCTTACACTGTCCGATGTCTCCCCTCTCCCCCTTCTCTGTTACTTTATTACTTTTTAATTATTTTTTATTACTTTTTTTCTAAACAACTCCAGAGATAAAAAAATTCCCATGGGATGGTTTTCACTTGTCGACTTTCTATGTGGCTGTTTCTCTGATGTCTAAAAAATATCCATTTGGTAACATAATTATGTGGTATTAGGGATGTTTTTCAGAATTTGGGTCAATGATCTTTCCCCCATATATCCCACCTAGATAAAGGTGTGCAATGGCTATGTGACAGTATGGGAAAAATTAGTGAGGCAGATGCATTTTGACTGCTTTGTGAAGTTTTACCATCCTTTTTTTTTTTATTCACTTCCAGCCACTGTTCTGAAAAGGTGGTCCACTCATGAGGCCTCTTTGCTTCCTTAATTCCTCTTGGAAATTTTCAATGCAAGAAATTCAGGTTTCTTAGGTCAATTTACTATCATGGTTGGCCTATCTGACACACCTATCTTTAAGCATGCTCATGCTATCACAAGAGCATGTCCTGGATTGCTTAAAATCTCTTTTCCATTCAAGCGCATACAATTCAAAATCAGATCATCTCTATTAGTCAAGCTATTTGATTTAATTAAATTTTAAATTTATTTTTTCAAATAATCTCCAAGAGTTTTCTTCTTTAAAAACCAAAAACCAAACTCAATGCCACCGCGTTAATTCTGAAACATAGTGCTCCTGTACTACAGGTTAGAACTGCGCCTGTGGGTTTCTCAGCCTCTCCCTCTGTATGGCAGTAGACAGCCTTGTCTGTCTCCAGCAGAACAGCTGTTGATTTCCAACTGCTGACTTGGACTTAGCATCCCAATGTAACCATGCCATCACCAGGGCTCCTCTTTTTCTTTTGATCTTTGTTAAAAAAAAAGAATATCTTATGCTTATCTTTATTAGATTTATTCTTTGCCACTGGAAATGATTTTTCTCTATTAGTATTATTTTAAATGCTTATTGACAAATTTATCTTTCCCTATGAAAGTTATAAAAATAATGTGTTTTAATACTTTTCATCATTTGTGAAAATTGAAAATTTGTTTTGCTTATTTTGGTGTAAATTTACAAATCTCAAGTGAGTTAATAAATATGTGGAACATCTTGTTTCTGCCACTGAAGTAGAAGTGAAGAAACAATGCTAAGTCCATAAATGCCTCTGCTTCTGTGTAATATAATTTACCAAGATAAATGTGCTCAATCCTATTGCATTAGTCCGGGGAGACTAGAGAAATAAATATATGGAGACACTCATGTGTATAACAAAATGCTTTATATAAAGAGTAATTGCATATTAAGAAAACATCCCAGCCAGTTCAGATCTAGCCCATAAGTTCATTTTAGCCCATATGTCCGATACCAGTCCATAAATTCCTCTTTAGATGCATGCAACACATGTAATGATGCTGACTTCTGGAAGATCACAGGCCAGGGGGTGGAGAGTCTTGGGGATGCAGTGGCAGTGGAATCATCTCAGCACTGGCATGGGTCTCCACATGGCTCCTCCAGCTCCAGGGCTCAGGCTCCATCAGCTTGACTCCATGTAGCTTTTCAACAGGAATGTGTAGCAGAGAGCATATCTGGCCTCCAGTGAGCTATTTATCTGCTTCACGCCTCCAGATGAGGTCATCAAGCTGCAACCTGATTAACAGGCTAGACTCCAGCCCTTCACAAGTTGATAGGAGATTATGTAACTGCCACACCTATCATTAAATTATAAATATTTGTAGCATTTTTAGTATGTACTATTAAGAAGAAATATCTGGTGCTATGAATATGGTTACACATAGGAAACCTGGTAGCGTAATGGATTACACATTGAGCTGCTAACCACAAGATCAGTGGTTCAAATTCACCAAACCATGGGACAAATATGAGTCTCTGTTCCCATGAAGGTTTACAGTCCCAGAAACCCAAAAGAATATGTCTACTCTTTCATATAATGTCACTATGCATTGGGATGTGTTCCAAGGTAGTCTGTTTGTTTGGTTTTTCTGTATGGAAATTCACCAGTGGAGAAGATAAAGGTCTTCTTTGATCTAAAGTATATATAAAAAATTAAGTCATGGAAAGAGAGCAGGCAGAGGATGTAATGCCAACGTGACTGCAAATAGAAGCCATGTGCAAAATCTCATTGGAGCAGAGTGCCTGTTACCCTCTCTGCTGTGGCATGGAAACAGTCACAGGCAATGCATAACACTAATGATGGTGGTCTGATGAAAACTTGATATACAAAGCAAACATAAAAGCACAGCAAACAAGCAAACAAACAAAAAACAGGCAGGAGCGTCTGATGTGGCACGTGGCCCATAGTTGGGCAACCTTTATTTTATTTTATCATTTTATTGGGGGCTCATACAACTCTTATCAAAATCCATACATACATCTATTGTATAAAGCATATTTGTACATTCATTACCCTAATCATTCTCAAAACATTTTCTCTCCACTAAAGTCCCTGGCATCAGCTCCTCGTTTTCTCCCCTCCCTTTCAGCTCCCCTCTCCCTCATGAACCCTTGATAATTTATAAATTATTATTTTGTCATATCTTACACTGTCCAAAGTCTCCCTTCACCCACTTTTCTCTAGTCTGTTCCCCAAGGAAGAGGTGATGTGTAGATCCCTGTAATCAGTACCTCCTTTCTATCCCACCCTCCTTGTATCCACACTCTCACCACTGGTCCTGAAGGGATCATCTGCCCTGTATTCCCTGTATTTCCAGTTCCTATCTGTACCAGTGTACATCCTCTGGTCTAGCTGTATTTGTAAGGTAGAATTGGGATCATGATAGCGGGTGGGGAGGAAGCATTTAGGAACTAGAGGAAAGTCGTATGTTTCATTATTGCTGCACTACACCCTGACTGGCTCATCTCCTCCCCACGACCCTTCTGTAAGGTGATGTCTAGTTGCCTACAGATGGGCTTTGGGTCCTTAACCCACATTTCCCCTCATTCACAATGATATGATATTTTGCTCTTTGATGCCTGATACCTCATCGCTTCCACAACTCATGATCACACAGGCTGGTGTGTGATCCCATGTGGGCTTTGTTGCTTTTCAGCTAGATGGCCGCTTGTTTACCTTCAAGCCTTTAAGAACCCAGACACTATATCTTTTGATAGTCAGGAACCATCAGCTTTCTTCACCACATTTGCTTATGCTCCCGCTTTGTCTTCAGCGATTGTGTCAGGAAGGTGAGCATCATGGAATGCTAGTTTAATAGAATAAAGTATCCTTGCATTAAGGGAGAACTTGAGTGGAGGCCCAATGTCCATCTGCTACCTTAATACTAAACCTGTAAATATATGCACATAAATCTATTTCCCCATCCTCATATATAAGTATATTTACATATGTACATGCCTTTATTTAGACCTCTGTATATGCCCTTTGCCTTCTAGCATTTTCCTCTGTTTCCTTTTACTTTTCTCATCCCAATATCATGCTCAGCCTTCATGTAGGTTACAGTAATTCCTCTCTGTTACATTACCATTGATCACACTCTCCCAGGGCTCCTACACCCTCCTCACCACCGATTCGGATTACTGGTTGTTCCCTTGTCCCTAGGTTTGTTAACCAACCTTTATTTTATTGAACTAAATGACAGAGTCTGAGATAGCCTATATCCCCATCAAAATATTCACATTAATGGATAAATTCTAATTAAGGAATGTCTGTATTTCTTTGATGACATCTGGTGATATTTTTGGGAAAGGTTGCCACCCCACACTCTCACAAACCAAAGGCTGCACTCAGACAGTGTGCACTAGCGTGTGTTCTTAGTACGAATGTGTTGACGACTAGAAAGAAAAAATACTTTCTGACTCTGTTTTGAGTGTTCTTTTTATTTACTTTATTACTATGACTTTGTTGTTGTTTACTTGCTGTTATTTTTTTCTTCTTCATGTTTTTGCTTGTGGGTTAGTCTTTTTCATTATTTGTTGTTGTTTTAATCATTACTTTATCCTTCCACCCAACAGAAACAAATGATCTTAAATGAACCAACCACTTATGCACCTCCAATAGCAACACCTGGTGGACAAGGTCCACCATTAAGTCTAGGATCACCTGATAAATATACAAGCATGCGTGCGCAAACACACACACACACCACCACCACCACCACCACCACCACCACCACCACCACCACCATCATTGTGTCTCAAAAAAAAAAAAAGACATTTAGAACTCATATAAGAAATATGAGAGAATGATGATAATGATTGGCTAGAATATGGAGTCAAAAGAATTTCCTTGGGTATATAAGGCATTGAATTTATGAGGGCTTCAGAAAAAAATTTTTTTTCCAGAAAATTTACTTTAAAGGGCTTTCAGGAAATGGAAATAGAAGATCATAAAGGTTTCAAAAAACGAAACTATAGAACTCAGGAAAACACTTCAAAACAATATGACAAAATATGAAAAAATGAGAAACCATAGAAAAAACAGAAACTATAAATCCAGAAGATTAATACTAAGGTATTAGAAACAGCTAACTCATCAAAAAAATAAAGCAGTATAATTGAAGCAATGGAAAAATACATTGGTAAGCTTGAAGAAAATTTCCTCAATACCAAATAAAGAGAATGACCCATAAAAGTAACATAAACACCAAAGGCAATCTAGAAGTGGATGAGACACTTACCAAGAGAAGTGATACATGAATGAGAGGAATTACAGATTAGAAGAACAGCACCCCCTTCCCCAAAATTTTACACAAGTTACTAAAAGAAAACGTCTCTAACTATCACAAAACAAGAGATAACCAGCACACACAAAACAACAGATAAATCGCCAAGATAGACTCCAAAAGAAAATTACCACAATATATGATAATCAAGCTTTCCAAAATCAAAGACAAGGAAAGAATCCTCAGAATATCTCTGGAAAATTGAAAAGTTACCTGTATTTTAGAATACAAATATGACCCCAATCTTAAATATAATTTTAGAAGATCATTTATTAAGTCGTAAAAGGAAAAAAAGACAGCATCAAGAACAGATCCATCACCTGCATGAAGGAGACCATTAGCTTGAGGTCAAATGGCATATGAGGTGTGGTAGTTACATAATCTCATGTCAACTTGATAAATAGAGTGAAAGAATGGATTCCAGTCTTATCAATCATGTCACAGTCTGACCATGCTTCCTTGTGGGTGTGGCCTTCTCATGAGATTTCTGGGAGCTTCCTCTCTTTCTCCTGAAAGGCGGGCCACAATCTCTCTACTTCACCTTCCTGTTGACAAGCCATGAAGAGCCACAATCAGAGAGTTGTAGGAGAATCACACCAGCATTGAAATGCTTCCACCACCACTGGATCCACCATATTTTCCACCAAATAGCCTGGTATCTTCCTGCATTAAGTATCACTGCATGTGCTTCATGAGTGTGAATAGGAATTTATGAACTGGTATTAGACATATGGGCTGATATCAGACCAGTGGACTTGATCTGGACTAGGATGTGATGTTTTCTTAATATACAATTATTTTTTAATATAAAGCTCTTTCCTCTACACATATGAGTGTCTCTTAATTTGTTTCTCTAGTCAACCAATGTTAACATATTATGGTTTCATGTCAACTTAATAAATAAGAATTAAGGGGTGTGGGAGGCTCGATCAAAGGCAAAGTAGCCAAGAGGAATGATGAAAGCCTGAATGAAGGCCACACATCACAGTGGGATGGGAGGAAACTAAAAGGGAATAGATGAAAGAACTGGGAAGCAGAGGACAGTTACAGAGTTTTAAATACAGGTATGTATATATATATATATATAAATACACTTGTTATAAAATGACAGGGGAATAGAGGTATGTACACATATCTATTCATAAAGTATTGTGGTAGCATGTGCACATTGAGCTTCCACTCAAGTACTCCCTCAACAGAAGAAAAATTTGTTCTACTAACATGGCACTCTGTGATGCTCACCTTCCCTGGCATGATCATTGAAGACGAAAATGGGTGCATAAGCAAATGTGGTGAAGAAAGCTGATGGTGCCCACCTCTCAAAATATATAGCATCTGGGGTCTTAAAGTCTTGAAGATAAACAAGTGACCGTCTAGCTGAGGAGCAACAAAGCCCACATGGAAGAAGCACACCAGCCTGTGTGATCTTGAGGTGTCAATGTGATCAGGTATCAGGCATCAAAGACCCAAAACAAAACAAACAAAAAGCATATCAATGGGAATGAGGTGGAGAGCAGAGTGGAGACCCAAAGCCAATCAGTAGTCAATTGGACACCCCAACCCAGAACAGCCATGAAGAAGAGGAGAGCCAGTCAGGGTGCAGCATAGGACTGATGAAACACACAACCTTCCTCTAGTTCAGTGGTTCTCGATATTTCTAATGCCATGACCCTTTAATGCCGTTCCTCATGTTGTGGTAATACCCAACCATAAAATTATTTTTGTTGCTACTTCATCACTGTGATTTTGCTACTGTTATATATTGGTCTACTCTTGTGAATGGTCATTTGACCCCCAAAGGGGTCACAACTGACAGGTTGAGAACCATTGCTCTAGTTCTTTAATGCTTTTCCCCAACCACCACTACCATGACCCCAATTCTATTTTACCAATCTGACTAGACCAGAACATGTATACTGGTACAGATAAGAGCTCGAAACACAGGGAATCCAGGACAGTTAAAACTCCCAGGATCAATAAGGGAAGCAGCAATACTAGGAGGGTAAGCGTTGCGGTGGGGGGTGGGGGGGGGGGCGAGTAATGGTGAACCAATCACAGTGATCAACAAATGACCCCCATCCCAGGGAGACAGACAGCAGAAACATGGATGAAATGAGACAGCAGTCAGTGTAAAACATGAAAAAAAAGAGAATAATTTATAAATTATTAAGGGGGCATGAGGGAGGGAGCAGTTAGGGGAGGGAAGGGGGGAAATGAGGAGCTGATGCCAGGGGCTCAAGTAGAAAGAAAATGTTTTGAAATAGATGATGACAACATATGTAAAGATGCACTTGACAAAATGGATATATATATGAATTGTGATAAGAGCTGTAAGAGCCCCCAATAAAATAAAATTATAATAAAAAAGAATTAAGAGGTGCAGCCTAGCCTGTCAGTCAGGTCACAGCCTGATGCCTCCTTATGGCCGGGGCCTATTAATACCTCTATTTCTCCCAAGAGGTGGGACTCCCCCCCTCAACTCTCTCTCTGCTACCCCTTTCTGTTGACAAGCCACATGGATTCACATTGATGGCAGCCAGAGCCTTGGAAATGAATCCACCGCCATTGGATCCACAGGATTTTCCACGAACCAGCCGGTGATCTTTGTGCATTTGGCATCATTGCCTGTAATGTATGAGTCTCAAGAAGAATTTATGGACTAGTAAGGACAAATGGGCTAACACTGGGCTTATAGACTTAATCTGGACACGACCGGGATGTTTTCTCAATATACAATTGTTTTTTGGTATAAAACCCTCTCTTATGTACATATTTGTATCTCTCGATTTATTTCTCTATTTAACCTGGGCTAACACAGGAATTTTGAATAGACATGGAGCAAAAGAACCTGTCACAAATTCATGATTAATAGCATGCCAATCATTGCTAGAGGTGGGACTACAGGAATAGAAACAAGAGCAGGATTGGAAATATACATTATGTTAGATAGAAAGGTTTACAAAAGTTGTCCAGGGCCTTCTGGCCAAGGCAGTCAGCATGAGACTGAGGGGGCATGACTCCGGACTAAGTAAGACCTGCAAAAGGGAAGCAATAAGGCTAATCTTTGATTTTCCAGAGACAACTAAGGTTGCATGAAGTCAACATGATACATATAAAACCCTGAAAGAAGAAATCACCAAACAAGAATGTTGTACCCAGCAAAATTGTCCTTCAAATACAAGAGCCATATGAGGGCATTTCCAAATAAGGAGAAATTAAAGTAACTTGTATAAACTAGACCACCTTTAAAAAATACTAAGTGGAATTATTTGGAAAGAGAATCAACAACAAAGCAGACATCCTTGCGAGATCAACATACAAGACCACATCATCCAGAAATCAGCCGAATCATTGTAATAATCAAAGTAAAACAAACTCACAAGACAGAAAATGGAAAGCCAGAGGGATTACTATTCAATGAAGATAAATAAAAGTATACATCAAACTGACAGCAATGAAAGCATACCAATCTCTAAGCTCAGCTCCCTGCCATTCAATTGATGCCGACTAATAAAAACCCCACAGGACTCGGTGTGGCTGCCACTCTGATTTCCAAGATTGTGACTCTTTACAGGAGTAGAAAGCCCCATTTCACAGAGGAGCTGAGACCAAGACAGAGATGTCTTCTATTACCCTGAATCAACATTGTGCTGAGATGTTCAGTAAAAGCTATTATACAACGAAATAAATCAGAGGCACTCAAATTGGCAAAGAAGTAAAACTCTGCATATTTGAAGATGATAGGCCTCTATACACAGAGAACCTTGAAGATTTAACAAGAAAATTCTTGGAGTTCATTGAAATATTTGGCAAAGTGACAGGCTGCAATATCAACATACAACATTCAACAAATGCCTGCAAACGGATGAAGGGAGCTCTGAACTGAGATTAAGAAAACAATACGAATTCAAATGCCACCCAAAGAAGAGAAGCTAGGAAAGAATCTCACTCGAGGAATGAAAACTTGTACAAAGAAAACTACCAGATACAAGAGTGTTATAAGAAACTGAGAGACCTACCTAAGGGGAAGAATTTTTTAAAATCATCTTATTGGGGGCCCTTACAGCTCTTATACCAATCCATTCATCAGTAGCATCAAGCACGATTGTACATAAATTGCCATCATCATTTTCTTTCTGTTTGAGCCTTTGGTATTAGCTCCATTTTCCCCTCCTTCCCCCAGCCTCTCAACCCTTTATGAACCCTTTATGAACTATAAATTACTATTATTTTCATATCTTATACTGACCGCTGTCTCCCTTTACCCATGTTTCTATTGTTCTTCTCCATTGGCTGGAGTGGGGGTGGTGCTGGTAGGGAGTTATACGTCCACCATTGTGATTGGTTCCCCCTTTTCTCCCACTTCTTCCCCCACCTTCCCCCTACCATCTTGGTATTGCTACTCCCATATGTATTCCTGAAGAGTTTATCTATCCTGGATTCCCATGTGTCAAGAACTCTTATCTGTATCAGTATACATGCTCCAGTATAGCTAGATTTGTAAGGTACATCAGGGTCATGATATTAGGGGTGAGGAAGCCTCAAAGAATGAGAGGAATATTGTGGGGTTCATTGGTGCTATACTTCCCCCTGATTGATTCATCCCTTCCTTGTGACCCTTCTGTGAGAGGACCTCCAATTGTCTACAGATGGGTTTTGAGTCGCTACTCCAACATCCCTCGTTGTCAACAATATGATTATTTGTTTTGGGTCTTCTGGTGCCTGTTACCTGATCCCGTGGACACATCATGATCAAATATGCTGGTGTGCTTCTTCCATGTGGGCTTGTTGCTTCTCTGCTAGATGGCCGCTTGTTGAACTTCAAGCCCTTAATACCCAGATTGCTATATCTTTTAAAAGACAGGTACTATCAGCTTTCTTCACCACATTTTCTTATGCATTCATTTTGTGTTCAGCAATCATGTAGGGCAGGTGAGCATCACAGAATGCCAGGTGAATAGAACAAGGTGTTCTTCTGTTGAGGGGGGCTTGAGCAGAGGCCCAAAGTCCCTCCACTTCCTCAATATATTGCCATATAAATATATGTACATAGGCCAATACCTTTAATTTTATGAATTAATATATTTACATGTGAATACAACCAATGTTGAAGGAGTGTGGAGAGATTGGGACCTTCATACACTATGCGTTGCACAGGGAAACTATATTAAGAAGTATGGTATTTCCTCATACATTGGGACTAGAAATATTGTGTGATCTAGCAATAGATCTACTTGGTACGCTCATACACCCTACAGAAATCATGAATAGCATATAATCAGATATGTGCGCACCATGTTAATCAAATCATTAATCATCGTACCAACGAGATGGGAGCAACCTAAATGTCCGTCTGGGGAAGGAAGGGTGAATAAACGGGCGCATGCCTAGTACAATACCAGGCATCATTAATGAATACTGATGAAACTGTGAAAGAGCTCCTGTCCTGGATGTTTTGAAGGAAGTTAAGCTGAATGAAATTAGTTAAACTAAAAAGACCCAATGTTGTATGAGATCAATGAATCTTTGAAAAATGAAGAAATTGTTTGCATACCAAAAGAAAGACTTTGATGTTTCCTAGGAGTGGGAGGAGAGGGGAAGAAAGTGGAAGAAATAATTTAGAGAGAAGCAAAATACTAACTCTGGTGAAAGAAAAAATAATAGAAGAGGGAGGACATGGGAAACAGGGCAACCATTGTGGGTTTGATGCGCTGGTGAATGCAACATCAGTCATTTGGTATGTAACTTCCACCAACTAATTCACAACAAAAAGTTTGGGAAAAAGGAAAAATAAAATAAAGATGAATTAAGTTTTATTTTTAAAAAGATGAGAATATGTTCACAGAAAGATTAGTTTCAGGTTTTCACTCAAATCCATCTGTTTATTTTAGGATAAATTCATTTATTATACTAATTTGCCCAGATACACACAGAGATATGCACAAACACGCTTCCATGCCAGTGTCTAACCTCTAGGACTTTAGAACTCTAGTGAACTGGTTCTAGACTTTGATCTATCCATAGCTGAGTGAATTCTGCAAATCAATATAGTTCTTCTCTCATTTATATCATCTATGAAATTGAACTGGAGGATTAAATATATTGATGGTCTCTACAACATTGCTTAATGTTTTCTGGTTGCAGTATCAGATAAGCTTTGGGCTGCTAACTGTAAGGGTGATGATTCCAATTCAGACACCAATCCAAGGAAGAAGTGGCAGCTCTCTACTCTTTTAAAAGTGCACTGCATCAAGAAACGTACAGGGTCACTATGAGTTGAATTTGACTGGATGGAAGCAGGCTTTCTTTCTTTTTTAACCTTGTTTATACTGCTCATTTATAATTTCATGTTAATATTCTAAAATAAATTATTTTAACAGAGTACACTATTTGGTCCATTACCTTGGTAATATTGAATTTAAATCAAACTTATAATTAGATACATTGATATTTATCAACTGCAATTTTTGTTGCAAATGGGTAACTTTCTAGCACCTGTCTATATCATTCTTTCCCATGGTGAATCCCTTACAGTTAGTGTCAAATGAGGTTTACACTTAAATCCATGTACTTGTTTTGCTATATATTTGTTTCATGACTTAGTCTTGCATTCCCTGACTAAGAATTGTTTGAGACAGCATAAAACAAATGGACTTAGCACCAAGGTGTTATACTAGAAGTTTTATGTACTGAAAATTCCATGTCTTTGTTATAAGAATAGCTATCCTTTTAGAAAGAGTGCTATTTCCATTTTACCAGGTTTAAGAAATATTCAACAGCATTGTCAGCTGACAGTTGCTTTTCTCATTCTCCTGGTACAGGTTGTACTCAGATAGAAATAAATTGTGTAGAAACTCATGCAGTACCTATTAAAATATTGGAGGTATAGAAATCAATATGAGTACAAATATAGGGAAATAATTGGTTTATGCTGCGCGGCTGACCTTTTTGCTGAATACATCAGACTTACCCAGAGCTCTACCATTCTTTGGCTTATTACAAGAGAATTTAAGTTTTCCTTGTGCCCTGACAATTATTCAGCTTGAGTTATAACAACTATACTTTGCTACATTTTCCCCTCAATTTGTGGACTTTGATCAGTGGTGATATGGTAGCTACCTCATTATTAGAAAATAATGCAATGTTATTTCCACTAGCAAACACAATTTGTCAATTACATTTGTTATTGTTTCCTATGGAAAATAACTTCTGGTTACTGAGGATTGATGTGCGAACCACACACCATGTCCAAGTAGGCTGGGAAATAAAACATGTCACTACACTATATTCAATGACTGTTTAAAAAATAATAAATAAGCCAAATTATTCTGCAGTATAATGATATATGGGCATGGTTTCAAAAAGCACAATGCATTATTTCAGAGCATTCAAATAAACATAATTAATTACAAATCACAGGTTCAGCACTTAACAAAATATGTTCCTTTGATAATAGCTGTCTTTTACTTAATTTAAAATGATAAATTATACCTTAGAAATCTATTTTAGTTATGATTTAACTACTGAATCTAATAGACAATAATTAAAACTCTAGAAGAAGGAAGATTTCATTTTCTAAAGTTTAGTTTTAAAACACAAGTATTAAAGAATTCCCATATTAAAAATAACCTAGCAATATATCACTTTACAGGGCTAAAAAACAAACTATAAAATAAGGCAATTGTGTTAGTCAGGATTGCCTAAAGGAACAAAACTAGTGACGCATGTATATGAAAGAGAACTTTACACCAAGAAATAATTTTATATAAAGAAGGTGCCCCAACTCAATTCAAATCAAATCTGTGTATCTGATGCTAGCCAGAGTCCTCTTTCGATTCATGTCACTGGAAGCGTGCAAAGGTGAAGCTGGAAGCAGAGAGATCAGAGGCCCGTGGTTGCAGAGTCTCATAGACCCCAGGTTGGTGGGAGCCTGGCGGGTTGCCCAGAGCTCCCAGGGTCATTGGCCCACATGGTTTCAGCACAAGAGGCAGATACAGAATCCAAGCAAGAAAAAAAGGCAA
>NW_022103908.1:19411318-19467928 GCF_000313985.2 Echinops telfairi | reverse complement strand
GTTAACCTGCAGGGGGAGGGGGAGGGAGAGACAGAGGGAGGCTCCTAGTGTCTGACTTATAGAAGGTCAGCCCCCGCCAAGGAGGCATCATCACAATATGACCAGACTGATAGGCTGAACTACAGCCTGACACTGTCATCCAGGGCAAATCAAAATAAAATCTAATCATCACAGTAATATAGATATAAAAAATGATAAAAATAAATGACATTACTTTTCCACATTTCCCTTCTTTAATGTAATAGCTTGCTAACATTTTAATGCATATTCCTTATTTATATATTTGAAATAAAACACGTAACTCAAAGTTTTGGAATTTGTATGGAAATCACCTCTCATTGAATTCCATGCCACATGATACAATCAAAATTCAAATATAAATCTTTTAAAGTTCTATACTTGAATACAGAATTAATCTCACATTTTTCATTGAACAAATCTATAGTAACCATAATAAATTGTGGAAAGGTAAGCTAGGAAGATGCTGTATGGACTCTTTGAGCTTCTATGTCTATAGAGACTTTGCCTTTCTTGGTCTATTCATATTTTTAATTTGTGTTATGCCTTAAAGACTACACCATATTAATATTTAAAACTAAAATGGAAATATAATTGAAATAGGCATATATAAAGGACTATGTTTTTCTCCAAAACTTAATGGGATGGAGGTGCCCATGTTCTCAGGTATCTCAAAGGTAGAAATGAATAATTTGCTATTGGAATTGAAACAAATATACAGACATTGTCATACAATGGAATACTACTCAAACATAAAGAGCAATGCAGTACTGATCTATAATATGGATGGCATTTAAATATACTATATTGAGAGGAATAAGTCAATAGCAAAGGAAATACAACACAAAAACAAAACAAAGAACAGGCTAATGTACAAAGATCAAGCTTTGTCAGTAGTTACCATGACTGGGGGAAAGGAAAGGGCAGGTAAATTATTGCTTATGGAACACTGAATTTCTGTTTAGAGTGATGGGTGATGCACACTAATATAATTTATATCAATGTGGCATAAACCTGTAAAATGTTGACAAATGTTTGCTATGCAATGGAGCTCCAAAAGTTTGTAGATAAATTCCATCACTTTTAATTCCAATTTTCCATGAAAAATGTTGAAGCGCTCTCATATATATTTACACAAACTATATGAAATAAATAGCTACCAAGCATACTTACGTGCATCGAAACACCTCATGAAATTTGATTTCTTGCTTTGTGGGTTTATGATTTCATGGGACACCATTGTTAACATCTAAAATATTTTGTTTAACTTTTCTGATTTACCCCTGAGTTCATTGATTATGCCTAGGGTCTTATGAGCCTCTAAGTAGCTTTCCAAGCTACACAAGCTGGCTGTATGTCCCTGCAGCAACAGAGGAAGAGTGGGGCCCAGGAAGAGGAAGAGGAAAGAGAATGTGCTGGAACTTGCCTGTAGGAACAACTGCCTCCTTTGCCATAAAACAAGAGCCTCTGCACAGTGCTATGCTACAATCGTTGAACATCTTGGTCAAGAATCCATGGAAGAATCCTATCCACATGAGGGAAATGACAAGAGGATTTCAAATTCTCATGAACTCTAGACTTGGTGGAGCTACCGAGGTTGGACAAACCCTGAAAACTATTGCAGACAGACATTTTTCAGACCTTAAATAAAAGACTATGTCAGGAAGTCTTCAAATCAAACAATAGTTCAAATTCATAACGAAGGTCTGCTTTGGACGGTTTTGTTTGTTCATCTTAGAGTGTATCTCAGAGGTGTTATGTCGGTGGAGGTCACCCTCTTGAAATTGTGCTAGATGCTTGTCTACTTTTCGGTATGTGAAATCCAGGACTGATGAGCCTAGAGGGACAGCGAGTAGAATAATGGGGAGGGGATACAGTGGTGGACAGGCGGGTAAAAGGGAGATGATGTCAAGGAGTCCATGTCGAAAAAGGTTGCTTGGAAACTGATTGTGGTAACAATTGTGCAATTCTACTTGTCATGCTTGAAATATGGAATGGCACCAAAAGCGTTGGAGACAGGGATGGGCTGTTAAGGACTGGGCAACCATTTTGAATTCGAGGCTAAAATTGTTGCACAACTTGTAACCAATGTCACTGAATTGTAAGTGTCAAGCTTCTTCAGTTTTCAAAACAAAAAATGAGATAAAATATTTAAAATTTTTAAAGTATTAAGGCAAGTCAAAAATGCAACTAATTTTCTAGTTCAAATATTCATGAATTTATTCCAAACCCATATGTGTAAACATGTCTGAGGCCTTAGTGGGTGGCTACTGACACGTGTTCTCAGTAACCCGCTTGGCTTAGTCTGCAGAGTGTACCTTCCTAAACAAGGATAGTGTTGTGTCATAGAAAAAAAGGGATTTTGAAGTCAGGATTAATATCAATTTTTAAACACACTCACATGGATATCTACCCAAATCCTGGAAGCTTTATAACAATTTTGCATGAGTGCTGCCCCAAATAAAATGGCTTTAGCTGGGTCAAGTGTCAGAAAGAAGGTCAGGAAGTTCTCAAAGGGGGGTCACCACAGGGAAGATCATCAATTTTGATGAATAAAAAACTCGACCTCAGTCTAGAAAACTGCCGGAAGAAGATCAAGTAATGTCTTTTGATTCCATAGGTATTAAAGTTGATGTATCTCATAGTTAGACATTTTTAATATTCAGTGATCATCATAGCCTCATCTTGGATGCAGCAAATTGTCAACTCCATGGGTCCCAACAAGTTTGCACATAGATTAACTAGCTTAATCTTTCCATAAATATTTGTAGCAAGATTGAAGCTAATGAAGCTGATAATATGGATTGACTTGTACTCAGGTAAGTCTTGGATTTACCAATAAGATCCTGAGTGCAATATCCACTCAAAACAAGAGCTTCTTAGGGGCAGAGATGTTGTTTCATAAGATTATGGTGATAATTTGGGCAATTCCAAAAGTGTAACTTTAATGAATGTTCTCAAAGCACACAGGACCACCAAGAGACCTTATTATGAAGAAATTTTAAGAAAATGTAAATGTTTGGTGAGAAAAAAAACCCACCTGCTCAGTCGTGGAGAGTAGCAGGAGAACCTTACTCTGTCTGCTCTGCTCTTGTGATCCTGCTCTTTCCAGCTCCTTTCTGTTCCTCAAAATCAGCGAGCATTTAAAATGTCCAAGTACCAGGTTAACTGGGTATGTCAAAGAATACATAATATTTTGGAGAAGGGTTAGCTATATGGAAATACCACCATTAGAAGAATGTAGACTGAAATAAAGGCTATGTTGAGAAAGAAAGCTTCATATTTTGATAATTTTGTTTAATAAGTGCTTGAATAATTTTGCATCAATATATCTTGGCTTATCTTGACATGCTAAGGGGATTTCGATTAATCAGTTAAAGAACTAAAGAATCTGAAGGAGATAGGCAGATAAAGTTTCTCGACATGTTGCTAGACCAGAAAAACAGAGTGATCAGTATATTGATCATATTATAAGACTATAAATTAATATTGCTTGTGTCTTGGATTGATAAATAGTACAAGTCACAAGTACAGCAAGTACAGCATCAATAAAATCTCACCGTGACTTGTCTGACCTTACAGTTGTGATGATATCCGAAACCGATTTACTTTTATTTTGTCTATTTAGGAATCTTAATATAAGCGCAGATGAGTTTTTTCTCTTTGTTATATATTATTAAATATCACTGAAAATAATTTTCTGTTTCCATACTGATTGTAACATTGGGCAGTTTTCTTTTTTCAAACTTGGATGAGAGTGTCTGTGAAATTTTTCTGTGTTTCTGTGAAATGTGAAGCTTTTAAAATATTATACCTTTCTTTGGCGTTTAGTTAACTGTCATAGCGACAAGAGTATCAGAAAGAAAACACGAATTATCGGTTGTTTTGTGGAAGCTGTGATACACAGGTGGCCATTAGTTATGCAAGTTACCAAATGGCAGGCTCTTTCATCAACTTATTAAGTACACATATTACTAATAAATGTGTTTTATATGTATACTAAATAGTCATAGTTTTAAACAGGTTTATTCCCTGCTATTCTTTTTCCTCTTGAATAACATAAACATTCTTTGCCATCAAGTTGATTCAGACTCAGATGACTCAATAGAACAGGTTAGAAAATGCTTCTGTGAGTTTCCAAGACTGTAAGTCTTTACAGGATTGAAAACCTCGTCTTTCACTTGCTGAGCAGCTAGTGGGTTCACCGTGCAGCCCAATGAGTCACTAACATGCCGCGGGTCTTCTAAAGTGCAAAGAACAGTTGACGAAGTACTGAGAGTTTAGGCTTGTCTCATTCTTCATCACCTTACTTGAACACAACAATCTTATGGGAACATTATGATTCAGTTTCTTTTACTCTATGACCTAGGGAATTCCATGTGGTACAAAAGATCACAGAGGTAGGAAATGCTGTAAATAAGAATAAAAATTAAAGGTTTTCTTGTGCTTTACAGTGGATGCTGCTCATTCCTTTCCTTTTATTTATTTATTTTTACTTTGTCTTTAGTATCAGTTGCTAGTGCCTTCTCTACCTCACACTAGTATTGAGTAACACACATCATTTCCACCACTTGTTATTGTCATCTGTACATGCTCATTTCCAATAGGTTTTATCCACTCCATGAACTAGGCCAGTATTTTTCTATTTATAAAGTCTCTAGGGACTTGTTAATGCTTACCTCACATCCATGTATGCTATATTCCAACCTCCTATCCAAAATCCAGTTGTACTTGTCCTCTCAGTGTCAAAGTCTTCCAGCCTGCAGAATCTTCTACAAAACTAGCACTCCCTTCCCTCTAGAGCTCATCAATGACCTAATACATGATGCCTCTCCACAACTACATTAGCATCTTTGTCAACAGTGTGCATGTGTACTTGCATATCTGTAAATATTTTAGTGATATAATGTAAAAGCCTTTAATTTACATGTTTTATATACAACATTCAATGGGGGGATTGTAGAATAATGAAAAATTCTGTAAAAGAAAAATTAGTTGCAAATATATCACTGTAACCTTATTTTATATTTTAGAGCAATGCAAGTTATTACTTTTATTATTTATAAATAAGGTCTTATTGCTTATGTGATTACATTTATAAATTACTATGATGTTTCAGCCTGATGATGGGCTGATGGAGCCTTATACAGTTTACTGAATTCTGCATGAAAAATAGAGACGGTGTGTGTACACTCAGCGAATCTGAAGTTTTCATCAGATTGTATATCTTGATGAGAATGAACAATTGCGATAGGTTGTCTGAAATTATATTTGGTACATGCATACATGGGTTTTTTATTTGATAAGGAAGGAAATATCACTCCAGATCAATGACACCAAGTCTGGGAAGGTGTAAAATAATGAATCCAATCTCTTGTTACCAAAATAAGATCTATGCAGGAAAATTAATAAGTAAATGCCTTCCTTTCATCATGATGGCATTTGGGAGTTTTAGAGCTCTGTAGCCCATTAGTCAGTTTAGTTAATGACCGTGCTTATCCTCTTAATCATGTACAACACATTGACTGAGCTTTCTTTAGTTCAAAGTGCCTTTCAGAAGCCTGGACTGAATCTGAATTGTACAAAATTTTTATCTACTTTGAGTATAGAACATGTTGATCAAGCTCACATCTCTTTTTTTACATTTTTAAATGTTTGATTATGTCTTCTAAAAATGTAAATTGATTCTAAGTTTAAAAAATGATAAGGTCAAAATAGCTATTATTATTATTTGACAATTTTCACCCACATGCCTTCTTTAATGTACAAATGGACATTAAATGCAAAGCATTTCAAACAGTATAAAAAACAGGCATAATAAGTACAATGTTAAGATAAATCTCTTTTCTTGGATAATTTAGAGAAACTTTCTAACTCTGTCTACCTTCATTGAATGAGGGTAGTGTGTGATGGGGACCCAATGCCCATCTGTAGACAACTGGACATCCCTTGCAGAGGGTTAGTGGGGAAGAGATGAGTCACTCGGTGTTCAGTGTAGCAATAATAAAACTCACAACCTTCCTCTACTTCTTAAACGCGTCCTCCCCCTAACTATCATGATCCCAATTCTACCTTGCAAACCTGGTTAGACCAGAAGATGCACAGATAGGAACTGGGAACACAGGGAATCTAGGACAGATGAACCCTCAGGACCAGTGGTGAGAGTGGCGATACCAGGAGGGAAGGGGGAGTAGAAAGGGGGAATGGATCACAAGGATCTACACATAACCTCCTCTCTGTGGGTTGGGCAACAGAAGGGTGGGTGAAGTGAGATGCCGGGCAGTGTAAGATAAGATATAATAATAATTTATAAATTATTAAGGGTTCCTGAGGGAGGGGGAGTGGGGAGGGAGGGCAAGGGGAAAAGGGAAAATAAGGAGCTAATTCCAGGAGCCCAAGTGGAAGGTGAATTTTGAGAATGATGAGGGCAATAAATGTATAAGTGTGCTTTACACAATTGATGTATGTATGGATTGTGATAAGAGTTGTATTAGCCCCAATAAAATAATTTAAAAGGGAGAATGGGTAGGAAAGAGGGAACTGATTACAAGGAACTATGTGACCTCCTCCCTGGGGGACAGACAACCGAAATGTGGGTGAAGGGAGACGTCGGACAGTTCAAGATATGACAAAATACCAATTTATAAACTATCAAGGGCTCATGAGGGAGGGGGGAGCGGGGAGGGAGGGGAAAAATGAGGACCTAATGTCGGGGGTTTAAGTGGAGAGAAAATGTTTTGAGAATGATGTACAAATGCGCTTTACACAATTGATGTGTGTATGGATTGGGATAACAGTTGTATGAGCCCCTAATAAAATGTTTAAAAAAAAAAGAAAAAAAAGATTTTAAAAAAAATAGTGGTAAGTTATACATTAGAATAAAATAATTTTCCTAATAATGGTATATTAAAATTATTTGTGCACCCAGTTGAGGTAACAAGATGTTGATGTTAAATGGAATTAGAAAGTATCATGATAATTTACTCAACTAAAATATAATCCAGTGGGGCAGTGAGATGATTTTGATCTTAACAGGACAATCTCTAGGCCAATTAGGTGGTGGTTTCATGGCACCTCCTTGGAATATGGCTTTGTGCATGGGAGCGGTGGACTCTGGGCACTGTTCTCTCTGCCCCTTCCCCTTCCTCCCCTGAGGATTTCACTGGGACTCTGTCTATGGCCACTGGTGGCTGTATGTTGGCTGCCCTACCTTTAGAGCTGTCTATGCTCTGTCCCCATGGACCAGGGATAACTAGAGTGCCACAGCCACAGCAGGAAATCCCTAGGTTATAACCATCCAGTTTTACAGAAACTTTTCCTTGTTCTTTAACGTATGTACATTTTGATCCCTTTTAAACCATGGAGCCATCCCTATTCACAACAAAGGTTTCCTCACAACCAGCAGCACTTGATACATGGCAGCTATTAAATCATTGGAATGATCTTGACTGCTTTATTGCAACTAAAAAGCGATTAAACAAATTATTTTTGTACCTATTCTAGCTGCTAGTAAAGCTCAATTGGAATGGATCTGATATTCTGTGTTTCAAAATTATATTTCATGCAAATTCTATGAGGAAAAGTAGTGACTCAGTCTTCCATATAGTGGGAGACCTTAGGTTAGTCTGGAATTTTGACAGTGTGAATATAGTAACTTTGTTAATGTTGTGAGGTGCCACTTAGTTGCTGCAAACTGGTATTGACTGTGCACAGCAGAATGAAACACTCATCCCTTCCGCAAACTCTTGAAGTCGATTGTTGCAGCAACTGTGTCAATACACCTCATTAGCACATTTCCGACCCTCTATTGTACCAAGAATAATGTCCTTCTTCAAGGACTGATCTCTCTTGAAGACTTACACAAAGCAAGTGAGATGAAATCTCATCATCTTTCCGTGTAAGGAACATTCTGGTTATTTCTTCCAAAACAGAGTGTTTGTTCATCTGCAACCCTCCGGTGTCTTCAATATTCTTCCTCTCTGCTCTTATTCATTGTTCAGCTTTCACGTGCGTCTAAGGTAATTGACCGCTGAGGGTAGGAGCATCTTATTCTGCATCATGAGAACCGTACTCCTTCACAATTAGAGGCCTTGTAGCAGATTTCCCCACGTAGTGTCACCTTTGAAAATTTCTAGTTTTCCTAGATCCAGGCTTCCTACATTCCATAATGTGAGTATGGGTGGATGCTTTCCGCTGTGCTCATTTTGAGTCATGCCCCATCGGCAAATGCAGGTCTCAAAAGTTTTGCTCCATCCATGACGAAGTTACACTGTGATGAAGCAGCTCTTTCCTCACCGTGTTTTCAGTTTATACCATGCAGGATTCCCTTGTTCTGTCCTCCCAACTGCCACTTGATCCATGGGAAAATTCCCCAGGAGCTCAAGAAAGTGTTCTGAAATTCCACTTCTTTTCAAGGTTATCCATAGTTTGTTATGGTCCACAAAGTCGAATGCCTTTGCATAGTCAGTTAAACACATGTAAACATCTTTCTATTATTTCCTGTTTTGAGCCAAATTCAACCAGACATCAGAAATGATATCCATTGTTCTACGTCCGCTTTTGAATCTAGCCTCAATGTCTAGCATTTCCCTGTCAATGTGTTGTTGCAAACATTGTTGAATGATCTTAAGCAAAATGTTATTGTGTAGATAGCTATAATTTCCAAAATTAAAATTCCAAGCAATCATTCAAGAGTCTTTTTATATGTTATGGGGATATTTTTTTTTTAGCAATACCCTGCAACAATTCCTCATACCATTGTGAACTCAAAGGAATTTAAATCACCACTTTTTATCTGTACACACCTGAGATGTAATAAATGTCTTCTTCACCCAGCTTAGATTCTATGATCTATCATTGCAATCCTCATCTTTATTTCATTCTTCCTTTACCATCCTAGTCTGGAAAATAGCACCCCAGTTAAATGCAGGGCTTCTACAAGCCTGTGTTTTAATATAAACAACTGAAAATTTATGAAGCTTTATCTACACTCTAGTCCAATCATTAACTATACTAGCTTAGTGGGTTTTTTATGTGTAATACATTTCCACTCTGTGCTGAGCTTCACATTTCAATAGGTTTCCAAGTCAAGTTCATCCCTCAATTTTGAAAGACCAAAAATGTACCATCTCATGTCTTTCTAGGCATCCTTCTTTTAAAGGCATTCAGACTGTTAATGAAATCTCCTGGGAAATGTTTTTTTCTTAAGCTATGAATGTTGACAGGAAGCATGGTTTATTAGCAGTGCGCATGACCAGTTCCTGGAAGAAGATATCTTGCTTGGTAAGTGTGTGTTAGTGTAAATGAGAAAGACCCTCAAGAAGGTTGTTTGACCCAGTGACTCAGCGACTCAATGGCCTCTAACAGAAACAGTTGGGAGGGTGACAAAGGACAAGACCAAGCATCCCTCCCTTCCTACTCTTGGATGTGGGATAGGGCCACTGTGAGTTGGGCTGACTGAAAAGCACCTAATAGCAAAAGACTTTTTTTTTAAACTTTTTATTACCAATGGAATGTTCAATGATGTTAGATATATCATTGATACAAATACTATAAAATTATTGCATCATTACTTCAAAATAATATTCAAAATCATTAAAAATATACAACTAATCATGCAATTTAATATTAATGTAAACATTATTAAACTATTTTATTATATGAATATTGTCCTTATTGACATTTTGATGAATATTAAATATTTAAATATGACTAATATTGTGAGACAAAAATCTGTCAGATTACTGAAATATCCATGGCACATATTCACAAAATTAAAACCTAGTGATTCATTTCACAAATCAAAGAAAACAGATGAAAGCTTCTTCATTTTCACTCTACAAAATTCTTCCACACATATGATCATGGGTCCCTATTTTCAGGTCTATTACCAATCTTATATTAGTTACTAAGACCAACTCTCTATACAGAGAATACTATTTATCTTGCATGTTCAAGATATTTGTTCTTGAAATTATATCCTCTCTCTCAATCCATAACTCCCTTCTTACTGGATGGTGCAAATAAGTGCATCAGAAAGAAATCTTCATATATCTTACATTAAAATATTTAGCTCTCCCAGTGAATCCTGTTCTTAGCCTTTTAAAAATATATTTTGCAAGACACATTCAATTATTTGTTTCAGTTCTTTCTCACTGAAATATAAGTCCCTGGAGGCAAGAACTTTCTTTTATTCGCTTTTGTATAACTAGAGATTCTTCCTGGTAGATACTGAGGCAGATACCCAATTCCAGGTCAATTTGAAGATACATAAATGTGGAGGGATTGTATTCAACCTGTCAATCAGGTCACGATCTGACGATGCCTCCCAGTGGGCGTGGCCTCCTCATTAGGAGCATGCTTGGAACCTCTCCTTCTCTCTCTGCATTCACCTCACTGCTGGAGAGCCACTCTGGGACCTATCAGAGCCCTGTGATGCTTCCACTGCCATTGGAACCACAAGACTAGGCACCTACCCGCCTGTGATCTTCCTGTATTCTCTATCATTGCTTGTAATGCATGAGTCTGAAGAGAGATTTATGGACTAGTATAAGTTAGGGACTTGAGTTGGACTGGGCTAGGGTGTTTTTTAATTTAAAAAAAAATTACTTCTTGATGTAAAGCTCTTTCTTATACATATATGCGTGTCACTAAATTTGTTTCTCTAGTCAACTTGGCCTAACCCAAGATGTCATCTCACTCACTGCCAGTGAGTTGATGCCAACACACAGTGACACTGTAGGGCAGAATGGAACTGCCCCTATGAGTTTCAAAGACTATACATCTTTGTGGGAGTAGAAAGCCCCATCTTTCTTCCAAGAAGCAGCTGGTGGCTTCAAACAGCTTACATTGGGGATTGCAACCTAATTAATGAGCAATATGACATTAGGGATCCTTAGACGCAACTGGTTCTACCGTAGAGATTCTACATACCACACAAGAAGACACTACCTGGTTTTGCACATGTCTCACAGCCTATTTGTTATGGTTTTAATTCATTTGTTTTGTTTGAGCTCATTGTTGCAGCCACTGTGTCCATTTATCTTGTCAAGAGTCTTACTCATTTGTATTGATCGACTTTACCAAGCATGTTGTCTCTCTTGTGGAGTGATCTTTCCAGATTAGATGTCCAAAGTCCCTGAGAGAGCTCATGCCCTCCTCATTCTGGCTGTACTACTGGAGAAACAGAATAGTTTGTTCCCCTGAAACTCCACAGTACGTTCAGTATTCTTCACCAACAACCAACTCAAATCCATCAAATCTTCTTTGGGCTTCTTGATTCATAGACCAGCATTTGCATGCATATCAGGTGATAGACACTATTCTGTATTGGGTCAGGAGAACCATAGTCCTCAAAGTTGCAGCCTGATTCTTCAAAACTTTACTGATGTCTTGTGCAGCAGATTTCCTCAATACAATCTCTTTTAATTTTTCTGACTGCAGCATTCATGAGCATTGATTGAGGATCCAAGAAAGCTGAAAGCTTTGAAAGCTTTTATATTGTCGCCTCTAATCATGATGTTATCTATTGGTCCCATTGTGAGGACCTTTGTTTTCTTGACCCTGAGTTGTAATCCAGGCCCAAGGTCATAGTCTTTGATCTTCATCAACAAGAGCTTCCAGTCCTCCTGGCTGTAGGCAAGCAAGGCTGTGTCATCTGCATATTAAAGATTTTTAATAAGCTTTCCTCCAAACTTGGTGCCATGTTCTTAACATAGTCCAGTTTCTCAGATTATTTGTTTAGAATACAGCTTGAATAATGATGGTGAAATGATCAAGTCCTAATAATTTTTTTTCTGATCTTAAACCATGCAGAGCTTAACACATGGTAATTACTTAATAAATATTCTTTAGATATAGGTTTTTAATTCATGAATGAACCTCATATAGTAGACAGAGAATTCTAAGTTACCAAGAATAACAATCATTTAAGTAATTATGTACTTGGAACTATGGAAGTAACAGGAAATTGCTCAATGAAACTATCAAGGACACAAACTCTATCTTAAGAACAATCCTATTACTCAAATGGAGAACTGCTAATCTCCAGAAAGCAATGGATGCCACCTATATGATCCCAGATGGTGGAAGACTAACTGCAGCAAACTAGGGCCCAGTTTTGTTTTGTTAATCTTTGCAGACACGAGTGCAGGCTCTGTGAAATACATGGGGCCTGGGCACTCGAGGGCGTCACTTTGGTCAACACTCTGCTGCTGTTGAATTAACTACCCTAATAATTTTTGAAAAACAAGTATTGCTTTTCCTCTGGCTCGTTTCTCTCAAATTATGCATCTACTCAAGTTTGTTTATATGAAGTTACTCTATTTTAAATCTAATCTTTAGCAAAAGCAAGGCCACTGCTTAGCCCACTGCCATCAAGCCCATTCTGACCGATAGCAGCCCCAGAGGACAGAGCAGCTGGTGGATTTGAATCACGACTGTTGAGATTGAAAGCACAAAGCCCAGCACATAGCAGCACCAGGGCTACTGGGAACACAGTCATTGTTCCTTGTTGTTCAGACAAAGAGAAGATATAGTCCACAAACAGAGTAACTATGGATCAAAATCAACTCCATGGCAGTGAGTCTGATTGGCTTTATATTTTGTCACTTTTTTCATTCCTTTATCATTCTCAAGTTTTACTTTTGGGACAAGCTTTTGGATAATTTCATTTTATAGAACATATTAACTATTTTACATAATAAAAATATTAAATAAAAAGGATTGCTGATTGACACAGCTTTTTAATCTATCTCAATGAAATTTTAATGAAAATTAAATTTAGGTTCGCTACAGCATCTTAAGAAGGTTATCATATTTAACATGCTTATGAGCTTATTAATGATCAGGTGAACAATTTTATTTTTAAGCATGATGGGCTTGTTTGTTAATTAGTTTTATTTCAATTTTAATTATTATCTGATATTTGCTTTCTATCTAAGCACAAAATTATTGCTGTAAGAAATGTATCAGAATTGCTGACATATTTAATATCTTTTATTTTCAAACTTAATATTTAATTAATAATGGTTTACAAACTTAGTATAATCATATGCCTTTTGAAAGTCATTATTCTTTACACAATCAGTTATATATAGTTCTCAGTGCAATTAAAATTGTTGGGAAATATGAAATTAGCTAGAAAAAGTACATATCAAAATTCAAAACATAAAAAGATAGCTCATAGATATGAATAAGATGGATGTGTACTGGGTAGTACAGAGAATTTTCATGTTCAGAAAAAATGCAAAAAATGTTTTAAGAATACCTTTGTACATACGTTTCTAAATCCTTGATAAATCATTATCTCTTACATGAAGCCATACATTTTGGAATATTTTATAGAATAATAAAATTGTTCATGTGTTTCTATATATAGATAGTTATAGTTGTAGGTATAAATATAGACATAGGTACAGGTACAGATACAGATACGGACACAGATATGGCAGTGAGTTTGGGCTTTTGTTTGTTTAGATAATTGGTTAAAAGGAGGTTGAGCCCATTTTCAAAAATCAAAATTTTAGTCTCTCACTAGCATAGGGTGGGAGTAGGGACAAAACAAAAGCAAAATTATTTTTTTTTAATTTCTGTATAATGATGAATTTCTGGGCTATTTTCATAAGAATGGGGCCTGTGAAGTTGCACCAAACTCTACTTACAGAATAACCTTGTACACACACACACACACACACACACACACTTGCCTCAAAGTCTTCTTATTTGTAGGTGACCCAGGTTTGGGAAACAGTGATCCAAAATTCCGCACCTGGATATGTTAGTGGAGCTCAGTTTTGCAACCTCCCTGCTGAGTATCTTCCCCTTTTTGGCTACCCTCTATTTCACCAAGCATGATGTCCTTTTCTGGGGACTGGTCCTCCCTGAAAACGTAAAATGTAGCTTTAAGGAAAATCAAGGATGATTCTCATCTAAGGTGAGACTAAAGAAATGGTGGAAGCAATGAATCAATAAGTGAGCAAATGTACAGGCTCAGTGCAACTGTATGGATTCTTTGATTTTTCCAAAAACAAGGAACTTGTATTATGTCCATAAAAGTTCTTAAATTAAAGAAAAAAAAAAAAGTTCTTAAATTAACAAGAAAATCTCCAGTTGGGCCATCCATGATATTAAATACCATGGATCACCTTAAAGTGGTGCATTTCAGTATTGATTCCATAAATTTTATTTTTATGTTGTAATACCAACACTTCTCAATTAACTCTAAAAGTCTTCTATTTCCAAACGCATGCATTTCTTTCAGTTTTAAAACTCCCAAAAACTCATATTATGCCTGGTTTAAAATTAAATTTAAAGAAATAGGTTATTTTGGGAACACAACTTAATTGAATGTAGGCTGCATTATAAATATAGAAGAAAAGAAAATCAATGTAATTTAAAAGTAATGCATGTTTATGTAATTATTGGGTTTTCTTTTCTTTCTTTTTCCCCCATAGAATGTTTCAGTTGTTAAATGTGAATTCCAAAGCTAACTTGATTTAAATTTAATATTGATTGCTAAATGAGTAAACTGGAATGTAGTATGTATGTATAGCAAAACCTAAACTGCATTGCCATTAAGCTGTATTAGTCTCTTCCAAACACTTATTTTCTGAGTACAATATATTGTTCTACAGAAGGACTGCAAAATATGTGTATGCAGCTTGTTGGCATATATCAAAGGATTGCACAATTTATTCAACCCTTGGTGATGTGTTTTGATGACTCCCTTTATGCTTCAGTCATAATATTTTTCTAAAACATAACTGCAATTCCAAAAAATGAAGTGAATTATTCTTAGATGTGTTCAATGTAGCCATTATTCTGATTTTTTAACAGATTTTCAGGAGACCACATTTAAATAATCTATTTAAATTGTACCCTTTATCAAACTTGTTAAAAACCGTAGCATACAAAATGAAAATGGAAATATTAAATAAGCAAAAAGGAATTTCCACAAACATTAGCGAACAGCATTGTCACACATAGCTATTTTAATTAAAAGTCATTACACAGAGAGGCCCAGAAGGTCAAAGGAATGAGACCTTTCAGACTCCGGCAGCCTAGGGATCCTGGGAAACTGATGACCATGTGAAGTGCTCTTTTCTTTTTAAATACCCTCCATACGCCTCACATTTGGAAATGCTCTTCAGGAGCAATGCCGCCTGGCTTCCATTGTCATTGCGTGGCAGAGAGAGAAGGGATTTCTGTGCGATCCAAAGCCCAAACTATTTAGAGCTTTATAGAGTTAAGTCAACATCTTTGAATTGCAATGTTAAGCAAATGGGTAGGCAGTGCAGACTGTGGAAAATTAGTATTACATACTCCCTGTGGCTTGTACCACTTAGTTGCTGAGCCGCAGAATTCAGTCTGTGTAGAAGCTTCTGGGTAGTATTTGAAGGCTGGGACTACACTAAGGGAAATAAAGCCGCTGTTCATCTAAGCATAAATTCAAGCCAAACTTTACAATCATCTGGATGAGTGTAAACGTACAATCTCAGGGAAAGAACTCAACAGTTCTAAAGAGAAAAATAGAGAAAACCCTGGTGGCCATTGAAGAGGGTTCCTCCCTTCCTTGAGCTCGTCCCTAGGAACTCACTGTATGCTCAGACATGAGAAGGACAAAAACAACCTTTAGAGTTTTCCTTCAAATAAGTGAAACTATTTATTTTTTCCTCAAGAAATAACTGATTTTCACCACATTATAAGACACAGTATCACAAAGGTCTTTGAAAACTACTGCTTTGTAAAGTGTCTTAGGCCCAGTTCTCCAATGGGCATGTGTAGATTTGATAACTAGGCAAATCACAGTGTGTTTTATGCAGTAAAATGTATACAAAAAGTCTCAAGCAGAATAGAATATTTGATACATTTCTATTGCTATGCCACTCTTGCCTCATTTCTTTCAAACATGATACGAAAGCTTCATTTCCCATGACACCTATCGTGATTATTAATGTTAGGTGTAAGTGTTGCTAGGCTATGATGCTCAGCAGCTTGGCAAGCCCTATGTGATCAGATCACCTTCCATTTTAGTATTTACTGAGAGCAACCAAATCGCTAAAGGGGAATCTCCATCAAGGTGCTTCCTGTCTCCATTACGGCTATGGTTGTTTAGGCAAAACTCATTACTTGTTCTCTCTTGACCTTGTATTCTTGTAGTTACCACCCAAATGTCTTGGGATGTAAACCCATAAAAGTCTTCAGTCTGTCTTCTGACCTGCAGATTTTATTTTGGCTTGTGTATTAGTCTAGGTACTTTGGAGAAACATCCACAGCAACTCATGGATAAGAGAGAGTTTTATGCAAAGGAAGTGTGCATCACAAAAACATCCCAACCCAATGCTGCCCAAGCCCACAAGTCCAACATTAACCCATTAACCCAACACCAGTCCACAAAGTCCTCCACCTCACAAAACAGAGGCAATGATGCCGACTTCAGGAAGAAAGCTGAGTCAGTGAACGAATAAGCATCTCAGCACTAGCAGGGTTCTCCATACGGCTGCTCCAGTACCCAGGGCTGCATGGGGATAGGTCCATGTGGCTTCTCCTTGGGGATGTCTTGCAGGAAGTCAATCTTGCAAGCTGAAGCAGGAAACTGCTAAGGCAGCTACACCCTGGTGCGACCATCATAAAGCAAGAGACCCAAAACTAGAAAAGCAAGGCTCACCACCCATTTTATCCCTCCGCCTTTCAATTAGCTCCACATGTGATTATCAGCCAGGTTGGCACAATTAACTAACTCAGCTTGTCAACCTCTGGAACCAGGTGAGTCAGCAGAAGTCTTCAGCATAGGACTTGTCATACTCCATAATTTTGTAAGCCATTCCCTTGCCATAAGTATATATTTCATTAAGCTATAAAAAAGCACACTAGTAAGTCTCTACATAGCCCACATTAAAACACACACTCACACAATCTTACCTATATCAAGATGTTTTATCAAACAACCACTTTCCTCCACTCAGGGTTTTATATGAGATGTAATACATTAAAACACTATCTTTTATACAATTAAGGAGATTATAAACAATAGTAATTGACTAGGATTGTACAGAATGAAAAAACAAATTTAAAATGTGGATAGCCAGTAATTCAAGATTTTCATTTAAGGGAATTGGAAGAATATTTAGTGAATTCTAAATAATTATTACTAATAATTCTGACTCTTATTTCCTCTACAGGTAAAAAAAATCTGTCATCAAGTAGCTTATATTTTGTACCTACTGATAAAAAGATAAAATATCATAAACATCTGAATGTAAGTTAGGTAAAATTAAAAAGTGTGACCATCATTTTCAGATAATTTATTGGGCAAAGTGCAGTATTTTTGTGCTTTTACTCAAAGAAACTCAAGAAGTCCACATATTTAGTGGCACTCACCCATGTTAGTAGGCTCTCCTCACCACTACCTTGTGTCACATGGAGAAGCTCCCATTTGTTTACTTTTGTTAGTATCATACACAGAGTAAGAACGATATAAATTCAGTAATACAGAAGTATGGTTTAAATGGCTATTTTAGACGGAGGTGGGTGGGAAAGTTACCTGCCAATTGAAGCATCATCTGGAGCAATGTAATTCGAGTGATATGTAGACACTGCTTTTGGTGTTTCTTTAGCTGTTACCCAGCTGACTGTGTGTTCCAGTGCAATAATCACATACCAAACTACAAAACATTTAGTTAGTTGCCAACAAGTCAATTCCAACTTATAACAACCGAATGTACCTCAGGACAAAACCCTGCCTGGTCCTATGCCATGCTCACAATTGTTCTTAAGTTTGAGCACCTTGCCCCACGCACTGTGTCAATCCATCTTCCTGGGGGTCTTCCTCTTTTTGATGCCCTTCCACGTCACAAGGTATGGCGCCCTTTTCCAGTGACTGATCTCTCCTGATGACGTCTCCAGCGTATATGGGTCAAAGTTTTGCCAGTCTTGCTTATCACAAGCATGCTGGCTGTACTCCTTTTAAGACAGATCGGTTGTTCTTTTGGAAATCCGTAGTACTTTCCATATTCTTGGCCAGCACCATAATACAAATGCATTGGGTCTTCTTTGAGTTTCCTGATTCAGTGTTCAAATTTCACATGCATGAGGCAATCAAAAATACCCTGACTTGGATCAGTTGCACCTTACTCTTCAAGGTAATATACTTGATTTTCAACCCTTTACACACATCTTGTGCAGTCGACTATAAAAGGGGAGACTATGGGATGAGATATTGTTTCTTTCTTTTGGGGATGAGAATTATATTGTGGTTGAGAAATAATATTTGTAGGAATAGTTAATGTGTACATTCAATTCTTTAATTATTTTCAATATTCAACTAATACTTTTATTGATAGTATTACATACATAATGGAACTGTTATTTTTATCAAGACTAGTACTGCATTTACTATTAATATTATTAATCATTGAAATTGTAATAACATGATCAGGCATTCGGGACCGTATATCTATTAGCTAATTCAATTTTTAAAGTGACTATATGATAAGCATTTTAATGTACCCTTTTAGTTGTTATTATTATTCAGATACCATTGAGTCAGTTCTGACCCATAGCAACCCTCTTCACAACAGAACTAAACACTGCCCAGTCATGTGTCAATAGAAAATACTATGGCTTGTGCCAGATGCATCTCAGTCTTTGCTTTTAAACACTTGAGAGAGGTCTTGGGCAGCAGTTTTACCCAACACAACACATCTATTTTATCTCTTTACTGTTGCTTTCATGAGCATTGACTATGGATCCAAGTGAGACAAAATCCTTCACAGTTTTGAAGTATTCATTTTATAAATAAATAATCAAGCTTAAAGATGTTCATTGGTATGGTCAAGAACTTATAAACAGTGGGTAGAGAAATCACATATTTAAACATCTTTTTAAGAAAACAAGTCTCATTTTTAAAAGATTATATTCTTATTGATCCTTAAATTGCATCTTATGCTAAAAAAGATGAGTTCTATTAGGGGAATGTACAGTCCAAAAGTGAGTATAATGCTATCCCTTAAGCAGCTATGACACAAGGGTAAAGTTCCCCATTCAAGGGAAAGCATAAGAAAACCTATGATGGTTTTCACTGAAAGGTAAGAATTAATTTTTTTCAAAATTTGATATTTATGCTAAGCCATGATTGGGAGGTATAAAGTCTAAAAATAATTAAGTATGATATTACTCGAGTATATTGTAAAATTTTGTAAAAAACAAACATGATAATGGGATAGTGCCCTTGAAGAATGAGCAGAAGAAAACTGTTTGTGGATTGTCTTATGTGTCAGGTTCAAGAATTAGACTTTTTATTTTCTAAATGCAATAAAATGAAAGCTTTTTAAAAGAAGAATAAAGTCTCCTAATTATGAGATACTATACAACACAAATAAAATATGGAGATAAAATCTTAGAAATTCATAGTAAATGAAAATCTGTAAAGGAAGAGGGTATCAACAAATTATTTTCAATTGTTTTAAAAAGAAATAGTGACTCCATGGTACTTATTATTACAGCAATAGGAATAGGAAGTAAGACATTAGTAATGACAAAATGAAGACATGCTTAAAGGATGAAGAAAAAATAATGTAATAATTCACTTTAAAATGTAAGTCTATTTTCCTACTTCCTTATTTATTTGTTTATCCAATCATCATATCATCAAACTTCGAGTCATCCCAATGACTCTTCGCTAATTGTTGTAGAAATGTTAAGATCGTAAGCCATGAGTTAGGAGTAATGCCTGCGGAACACGGGGCTGTGGTGTTTGTTAGTTTGTGTAGAGGAAGCTCTTGCTTTTGGTCCCCAACATCTTCTCCTTGTCATTCATGGGGACTCCTGCATCTCCCTGAAGGCTTTCTCTGGAGACTACAGCTCTTCTTATTTTGCATTTATCAGGCTAAAATTATTAGAAGTCTTTTTATATGCCATGAAACAAACCAGAAACAATGATTCATTAAGGGGAGCTAGTGTAAAAAGGATCCAGATCCCTGGGTCTGAAAATTCTGCTTCTCAGTAACTCCAAAAATATTCACAAGAAAACATTTCATGAAGTAGGTAGCCACTCACTTGTCCACAAAGACCTCCACTATATGCTCCCAAAAGTTTCCACAAACATTTTGTGGTCTTCTCATACTGAAATCTCTCTCTCAAAACCTATATGACCGAATGAAAACTGGGGCAATGTGTAATAAACATGGAGAAAGATTAGTGAAATAGTAATTTAGGTTACAGGCCTTTTTGAAAGACTGATGATTTTTCTAACTTCACTGCCTAAAATATTTATACAGTCATTTATTGAATAATTTTTATTGATTTAAAATAAGCCAAGCACTATCATTTTAAGTAACTTGAATACAATAGATAATGTTTTCCAAAGCATAATTACAGATATTCAGCACTTGTTTGTCAGTTTTCAATACTTTTATGACTTGTGTGTTGCTATGATGCTGGAATCTATGTCAATGGTATTTTAAATATCATCAAGGTCACCCACAGGGAGCAGGTTTCAGAGAGCTTCCAGATTAAGAACAGGCTATGAAGAAGGAATAAGCAATCTAGTTCTGAGGAATTAGCCATGGAAATCATTATGGAGAGTATCAAAATAGTGTCCTATATTGAAAACCTCATGAATAGTCGAACCTTCTCAAAGAAAGAGCCAGATGAGCCCTTCCAGTTGGAAGGCACTCAAGATTTGACAGAGTAAGAGCTGCTTTCTCAAAGTAGAACGAATGATAAGGAACCAAGCGTTCTGAAGGAAGACATCCAAGCTGCACATTAGCCAAAAGCAAGTCTCCAGGAATTGACAGAAGAATATTTTTTTCCCAAAAGCTGATGAAGCACTGAAAGCATTCACTGGTCTTTGTGAAAAAATTTGGAAGACTGTTACTAGCTTCCAACTGACTGGAATCGATATGTATTTGTATTTATTTTTTAAAAGGTAACCCAACAGAATGTACAAAGTACTAAATAATATCATTCATATTACACGTGAGAGTAATTTTGCTGAAGATCATCCAGCAATGATTTCTGCAATACATTGATAGGGAGCTGCCAGAAATTTGGGACAGAGACAGAAGAGGATGTGGAACAAGGATATCTTTGCTCATGTCAGATGGATTTGGGTTGCAATAGGAAAATACCAGAAGGATATTTGTTTGTGTATTGTTGACTATGCCAAGAAATCTGACTGGGTTTATCAGAACAAACTTGGGCAGCCCCCAGAAGAATGATACTGCCAGACAATATAAAGAGGTGGCCGTGCCAACAGAACAAGGCAATACTTCATGGCTTATAAATCAGGAAAGGTGTGTGTCAGGGTTGTTTCCTCTCAGCATACTTGTCCAATGTTCATGGTGAGGAAACAGGCAGAGAAGTTCGGTTATATGAAGAAGAATGTAACATCAGTATTGGAGGAAGGTTTATTCACAATCCGCCATATTCAAATGACACAAACTTGCTTGTTGAAAGTGAGAAAACTGAAGAGCTTGCTGATGAAGATCAAGAATTGTAACCTTCTGTATGGATTAAACATTTAAAAAAATCCTCACAAGTGGAACAATTGCTAACATCATGATAAATGGAGAAGTTGAAGTTGTCAATGACTTTGTCTTGTTTGGATCCACATCAACGTTCATAGAAGCAGCAATCAAGAGCTCAAACAACTCAATGCATTAGGTAAAGCCACTGCACAAGTTCCCTTTAAAGGGGTGAAAACAAAGATGTTACTTGAGGATTAAGATGGGCCTGACCCAACCGTGGTATTTTCAATTGCTTCATTTGCATGTGAAAGTTGGACACTGAATTTGGAAGACGGAAGCACAATGCATTCCTTTAAAGTATTGTGCTGGCAAAGAACATTGAAAGTTCAGTGGACTGCCCAAAGAACAAACAAATTTGTCTTGGAAGAAATAAAGCCAGAATAATTCTGTAAAGCAAGCATGGCGGAATTTCATCTCATGGACTTTGGACGTGTAATCAGGAAAGACCATTTCCTGGAAAAGAGCATCATGCTTGGTAGAGGAGCAGCGACAAAAGAGGAAAACCCTGAAGAAGATACCTTGACACCACGGCAGAAGTAATGGACTCAAAAATAAGAACATTGTGTAGATGGTGCAGGACTGGGCAGCATTTGGTCCAGTTTTCACTATGATTCAGAATCAGCTTGATGGCACTTAACAACAACAAAGTGTGAAGATAAGTACATTTTATAGGCTTCCAGATGATGTGTACATATGCTATATATAAACATGATGATCCTTCTGATAGCAACCACATATTCTAAATCCCTGGAAGAATTAATGGAGATCCAAATTTGAAGAAGTAGAAAAAAATTCATGGCTGCAACTTTATGAATTGGTAGCAATTTCAATGCTTGACAAAACTATAAACAAAAACAGCTTGGGCTTAGAAAAAAAGGAGTTGGAGCATGGTGATGGTTTGAACAATTAAAATTAGGAAATGAAATACGTACCTTAGAGAATAAGTGACTGGTCAAAGTTCAAGGCATTGATGTTGATGGAAGCGTCCCTAGAAGTGTTGTGGTGACAAGTCTTCAAAGATGATGCACAATGACCACCCCTTCCAAAATCCGTGCTCTGTAGGGTTCCCTTCTGCTCCAAGTTGAATCTAGTCACATCATTTCTCTTCATCAGTAGACTGTGACTAAAAGAGGATGAGCAATCTTAAAGAACTAACGTTTGTGAAGTGCTGGATCACTTGGGCCCCCGAGTAGCCATTGAGAAGTCCCATGAGTCCAGTCCAGCATTGGTGTCCTCCCCTGGCTTACGTCTTGCTGTGATGCTGGAGGCTGCAGCACCTGTGTTCCAAAGACCAGCAGAATCTCGTGTGAACAGGTTTCAGTGACCCTTCCAGGCTAACAGACTTTCAAGAAGGAATAGGCTGTCAATTTTAAAGGGATTGCCAAGTGAAAATGATATGAATAGTTTCTGAACATTTTAAGAAATCATGCTGAAAGATGAGCTCTTTCAATTGGAAGACATTCAAAACACCACTGTGAAGAGTTGTCTATTCAAATTTGATATTGGTGGAGTAAATTTTTGGGGACCTTTATTTGTTAATGGGGCACTACTCAAACTTAGATAAAATAGCTATAAAACTTATTGATAATCTGAATGTGGAATGCACATAGAATGAATTTAGGAAAATTGGAAGTCATCAAATATCAAATGGAATGTATAATGAGCTGAAATGGACTGGCATTGACCATTCTAAATCAGACAGTCATGTGATTTACTATGTCAGGAATGGCAAATTCAAGATGAGTGGTTTCACATTCATTGTTAAAGGCATCATTTTATGATTTTTCTTGAAGTAAAAGGTTGCCTGTGACAGGAATATATATATGTATATATATATATACACAGAAATTCAAGTTACTAGAATTATTATTTAATCTAGTGATTCTATCAACTTCTTCAGACTTGGATTGATTAAACATGTAATCAAGATGCACTAATAATTCCTGGTGATTGGAATGCAAACATTTGAAACAAATAAGAAAGGTCAATAGGTAGAAAATATGACCTTGGTAATAAACAAAGCTCAAGAGAGCATGATAGAATTTTGTGAAAGCAATGCCATCCTTATTTAATATACCTTTTTCAACGTCATGACTGACTGCTATACGCATGGACGTCACTAGGTGGAATACACAGGAATAAACTGATGATATATTTGGGAAGAGACGATGGGGAAGCTCAATATCATCCGGCAATACAAGGCTAGAGGACAACTGTGTAACACACCATCAATTTTGCATATGCAAGTTTAATTTAAAGATGCAAAAAATAAAAACAAATCCATGAGAAACTTTGAGTATATCCCACCTGAATTAAACACTGATTTGACACATCAAACACTAATAACAGATGAGCTGCTAAGCTGTGGGAGAACACGGTACGTGGAGAAAGAAAAAAATATCCTTTAAAATATAAGAAAGATAAAAGTGGATATAAGGAAAGACTGTGAAATTTGAATATAGATAAATTAAGCATATGGAATAAATGATTAATTAAGAGCTCTCAAGAGAAAATTTAAAAACATATTTCAAAGACAAAAGTAGAGGATTATATTAAAATGGCCAAAGATCTGGAACTAGAGCCAAAAAGGAAGAATACACTCAGCATATAACAAGCTGAAAGAATTGAAAAAAAAATCCAAGCTTTGAGTTTCAATATTTAGGTGTCCCATGTCAGACAATTGAAAAATGCAGGAACTATAAAGAGAAATGGAAGAGGTACACAGACTCACTCTACCAAAAATAATTGGTCAATGTACAACCATTTCCAAAACTAATGGTTGAACATGAAAGTCCAGTGGCAATGAAGGTGTTAGCAAAGGCAACCTTTAGGAAATTGACAGGATAACGACTGAAATATTCTTACCAGATGATGAACCACTGACACAATTGTAGTTACCCGGAAATTTTGAAGGCAGATACCTGGCCAAATAGCTGGAAGAGATTTCTATCTTGTGCCTATTTCAAAGATACATGACCAAGTGGAATGCAGAAATTATCAAAAAGTATAATTACCATCACACACAAGTAAAGATGGACTGGAGAAAAGCCAGTAACTGACACTGTGTATCGACAGGGAGCTGGATTCAGAAGAGGACATGCCACAGGGACATCACTGCTGCCATCAGAAGGATCGTGACAAGATGCTGACAAAAATATCGGAGAGTTTACTTGTGTTTCATTGACTACACAAAGTCATTCAACTGTATGGGTAGCAATAAGCTATGGGTAAATTTAACAAGAATAGGAATTCTATAACACTTCATGTGTGCTCGTATGTTTTCTGTGCATGGAATATGAGTAAGTGGTTTTATAAGAATAAGGGAATAGTGCATGTTTTAGAATTCGGAAAAGTGTGTGTTAGGTGCTATATTCCTTCCCCATACTTATTTAATCTCTATTGAGAAAACTAAGAACGCAGCACCAGGATTGGAGGAACACCAAACAACAACATGATCTGCAGGTAAGACAAATCTGACAGCTCTGCGATGGGAGGATGTAAAGCACTTGCGAGTGAAAATCAAGGAGTGCCACTTCAGTATGGATTGCAACTCACTGTAAAGAGAACCAAAATGCCCACAACTGAACTAACAGGCCAACTCAAGTTAACCTGAGAAATGTTTGAAGTGGTGAAGGACTGACTTTTTCTTGCATGCATAATCAATGTCAAGGAAGAAGCAGCACGAAGGAAATAAATAATGCATTGCCTTGGGCAAATCTGCACAACATCTTTCTACTACAGCGATTCTCAACCTGGGGGTCATGACCCCTTTGGGGGGTCGAACGACCCTTTCACAGGAGTTCCCTAATTCATAACTGTAGCAAAATTACAGTGATGAAGTATCAACAAAAATAATTTATGATTGGGGGTCACCACAACATGAGGAACTGTACTAAAGGGTCATGGCATTAGAAAGGTTGAGAACCACTGCTCTAAAGCATTGAAGAACTTTGAGGTTAAAATATACCTAATCCAAGCCATGATATTTATGATATTTTAAATTGCTTCAAATGAGTGTGAGAGTTGAATAATGAAGAAGGAAGATAAAAAACTGACATATTTGACTTATGGTATTGGTGAAGAATATTGAAAGTATTGAGAACTGACGGGAGAACAAAGAAATATCTCGTGGAAGTTCTGCAGCCAGAATGATCCTTAGAAATGAGGAAGCCAAGGTTTCATCTCGTATACTGTGCACATATTAGTCAGAGAGACCAGTCCTTAGAAAGAGACATCATGCTTAGTCATGAATAAGATCAGGAAAAAAAAAAGGAAGACCTATAAAAATACAGATTGCCACTGTGGCTGAAACTTAACAACGATAGTGAGCACGGTGCAGGTCTGGACCATGCGTAGTATTACTGTACAAAGTGTCACTAGGGGTGCTGTATAGACAGCACCTAACATACTATACAGCACCTAACAATAACCTTACCCCAGTACAATGATTAAATGAGGACGTCATATGGAAAAACTTCACTGTAAGGTCACACAGAGAGAGAAGCCGTAAGATTCAGCAAAGCCAGAATGGTGCCCTCTCTTCCACTTGTTCCTGACAAGGTGCCAGATATGTTAATGAGCCATTTTGGATGTCTGCCTTGTAGATTCCCCAGATAATTATAAGCCCAAATGACATTGTGTTCAATATAAAAATTACCAAGCTCAACACAATCAATTCATGGAGTTTGCGAGAGAGAACAATGTGGTTATTATCTTAAGCCACTAAATGTTTAGAATTATTTACTATGCATAATATACAATCAAACATAAATTGCTTGGTGAAAGTGTGGTGCTGCTATAACAATAATGACATAAATAAGCATAAAACAGTTATCCAGGATATATGAACATGCAGTAGATAGATTTTGGAGAGGAGGAAGTGAAATGAAGGATGGCCCAGCAGAACACCAGGGAGGACTATCGTGTGCAGCAGTGTCAAATATGGAAACACTGTCTTGTGACTGTCTGGGTTGTTGAAGGGATTTTTCGAGAAGAGCAGTCAACATGCTGGCTGGCTTCTTAAGCCTGCTTTTACTAACCTAAAGTCAAAGTGCGAGGAGCTAAAGAAAACCAACTTTCAAACAGAATTTAAGGCAAATGGAAAACCCTAAGAGTTGGTAGTTTAAAAATTTAACTTTCTCATTCCTATTTTCCAGTAAATGCACCTGAAGCAATAAACTACCTCAAAACAAACATCTATTCAAAGCATTGCCAATAAAACCCAAGGCATCAATCTATAAGACACTTTCTTAAGATATACAGATATTTTAACACTCTCTCAATGAGGGGGGAATAAAGGACTATTAAGAACAGGCCATGTAGACATTTGCAGCTAGATTCTAGCCTGTAATTTTTGTAAACACACAGTACATTGACTCTTGATCCACAGAGGATAACCCTGTCTATGAGCTTTAAGGGGGTGGTTTTATGTAATGGAGTATGTTATAATATAATGCTTATAAGACTTACAAAAACATAGCTCAAACAAAATTACACATCTCAATTCTTAATCATCAACGGATCAGAAGTAAACTAAAACAGTGTCTCAGCTTCAAAGCGGCCCAATTCTTACAGAAAATGAAGAAGTTCTGGGGGAACTCAGAGTCAGGACAGGAGGCAGAGAACTGGGGCATAACCAATGGAAACCCTTTATTCCCTGAGCAGCGAGGCTTTTTGTATACCTCTGCAGGTGTTTAAAGTCTGATGAGGATCAGAAACTGCCATAGATGTCTACACTGCTCTGTCCCCTTAGAATAGACTTGCCGTGCGTGGTTGTATCATTGCTCCTGTTACCAGTATATGGCAGGAGTGTGTGCATCCTTGGGGAGGACGGAGAACAAATGAACTTCCTCTTTCGTTCACAATTCTTAAAGAAGAGCCCCATCTAAAAAGCCTTATCTGGAGCTTGGAATGAGTTATGCAATGAGATTTGGAGTCTAATATCATAAAGCGGAAGACTATGAGGGAATCGAGAATCAGAGAAATTAATATGGTGGCAAATCTCCAAAAAGTGGCCTCATGAATCCTATCTTCTAGTCCTATCCAATACTTGAAAACATGCTAATCTCGTTCCCTGTTTTAGCTAACATTATATGGTAGGGGAATCTCTGGCTGGATAATTGGTTGTCCTTTGGCAGATAACTGAGATATTGAAGGTTTGAGCCAAGCCAGAGGGACCTTGAGAGAAACGCCTGATGGCTACTTCTGGAGAAGCATCCACTGAAATCCACGAAAGCAGAGTTTTACTTTGACCTGCACAGGAACGCCATAATCAAAATTGACATGAGGGCAAGTGGTATTAATTTTGTAAGAACTGGCCTAGGGGCAGAAATAAAACCAGTGCACCTGATGGCAGAGGCAATGCTTCTTCATTTTTGAACTGGTGTTTTAATAAGGCTTTCCAGCTTTTGTGTGTATATATTTTGAGGTACTCCATAGGATGCCTGTTTACCCCATTTGGAGTCCATAGGGAATGATTCTATAAGGAGACTATGTAGAAAGGAAGAGTTGTGTAATTCCATGGAAAGACAGGTTTAAATAAACTAGTTTCCCAGGTGATACTAGTGACTAATATGAACTAATTGTTAAGCTTTCGCTCTGAATATGTCAGAGATTAATGCTGTGTCGTGGACATTCTAGTAATCAAGCTTCCAGATAACTATTGCCCGTTCAATGTTGGTTGAACAGAAAAATGGCCCACTGAACTCGGCCAACACACAGAATCTAAAGGATTTTGTAAAAGTTATTGTTTTAAGACACTGTTTTGAATCTGTTTGTTTTTTAAATAGCAATAAAAATTATAAGTGCTTTATTTGCCTTGAAGATTACTTTAGTTCCTTTTCTGAAATGACCTAATATGTCCAACAATTAATTTCTGAACTCAACTGTGTTTGGGCTTACCAGCATATACCTTCCTTGAAGTATACAGACTTTATAAAAATAAAAAACAATATTATTCTGTCCTAACATGCTTTTTTCTAAAATTAATATCTTGAGTGGTCTGCAGTTGCTTTTTCTAACTTACCACTCCGCTAAACTGCTTTCCCCACGAAATAAATTTTTAAAGAATAAAACATTTGGTGAAATGTAAACAAACAAAGCTTAAGTGTTATTCAAATTCCACTATCAGGGAGTTGATTCTGACTCCATACTGCACTGAGGAACAAATGAGAATTTTGGATTTCTGAGACTGAAATCTTTAAGAAAGTAGGCATCCTTGGCTGGTTGGTTTGCATAGCGCACCATTTGGTGAGCAGCCCAGCATTTAACCCACTGTGTCACCAGGGCTCCTTAAAGACCATTAGATGAAGTATGTTGCCTAAAAATTACATTGATAACGTTGCTGAAATGGAGTGATCCCAGCAAAATAAAGAATACCATTCCATAATAGGAGAAGGGAAGTCTTTTTAAATTTTAGATTCATGTGGCATATTACAGAGACTATGTGAATGAAGGAGAGTGTTTCAGAAGGGAAAGCGGAATTGGGCACACGGCAACTGAACTATTGGGTCTGATCAGAAACAAATGGAAGTTACAAAGTGAATTAGTAACTATTGACAAGAAGACAGCAATTATTCAAAAAGTGGGTAGCTAAGGCATTTTGCAACGATTGCATGACTGTGAGAAAAGCTATTGTGTGTTTTCTGTTTTGTTTTGTTTGTGCAATTTTACGGATGGCTTTATTTGCACCCGTCCTCAGGGACTGATTAACGGTAGAAAGACTTTTGCTTTTTCAGTGAACACTGAGTTTCCGTCTCTTGTCAGGTGAATTTCAACTATTTTCTCCATATACATTAAAAAATGTAAATGCCTACAATAATTTTAAGTGTTATCATAATTTAAAAGATAAATTTCTGTTTAACTTCAAAACAATTGATAAAATTATATAAATAGCACTGTTATGTAAAACTGTTGTTAAACAAAATACAATTGTTTATTAACTAATTTGACAACTAATTTAAAACTAATTTAAGTTTTAGCTTAAAAAAGTTTTAGCACATTTGTAATATTCAAAAATATACTTTGACTATTTACTAGATTATATTTTGTGAATTTCAATGAACTGAAAAGGCTGCTAACGAAAGAAAATAAGTATTTCTTTACTCCAGTCCAATTATTTTATCAATTAGCTAAACTACTTACCCTTAACTAGCTGGTTGCTTAAACTATGGCAGGTCAAATTATGTATCATTTTAGAAAATCCTAAAACTGAAAGAAACTGGTAGAATTACTTCTAAGCATGTATAGCAGATGTGATGTAAATATGGATGTAATCATTTTTAAGTACTCAAACCTTTTTCACAGTCTTTGACTACAAAGTAGAAAATTATCACATACCATCTGGTCTGTGTTACATCTATATGGCAACTTCTCTAATGTAAAGTGTTCAAGGTCAATCTTTCAGTCAGCTCCCTAATGTGCAAACTCTAATATAGGCTTAACATTATCTTATGAAAGCAATTAGCATTGTTTATTTTCGGCAACTGCAAAACAGTTCTGAATTTCATGATTTCTATAATACAATTATTATTAATATGAAAATAAAATTTAATAAAGCTTAAAATTGAGAAAAAACAAAATTATTTGATCACAATAGTTCTAAAATATTCTAGACACATTATTTTGCTTTCTTGTGCTTCATTTTATAATGGAAACAAATCTATCTTCCCCCCCTTTGTCCAGTATTATGAGGGCATAATAAAATTGTGGTTAAGAAACTCTACTATGTGTTTGGTACTATATAAAAGATACATACATACATACATACTATATAAAAGATACTATATGTATATACATACATATATATGTAATGATCATTTTCCAAATGTGTCTCATTTCTGATTTGGGACTTCAATATATACTTTTATTTTAGTATGATTCTAATGTATTATCAAACATTTTCAATGTTTAATATTTTATATTTACCTGAATTCTTAAATATCTTGTTATTTTAAAGCTGTATGTAGAGGATGATAACAAAACAACCGGGAAATGCTATGAAAATTTCACAATGTAATAGTGCAGTAATCATTTTCTTTAAAAGAATCAGTACAAGATTGATCCCAATAAGGAGGAAGCTAAAGATTTCCTCTCGGGATTCCTCCTCACAGCCCTGTGCTCTGCCACCCCTGCCACATCTCACAGAATACACACATTTACATGAATGTAGAGGTTGGCATGACTCAAATCCAGAGTGCAGACATCCATCTGGGAGGATCCTCCTAATTTTAACCAAATCTGACTGTGCACACCTTTCTCTCATATTGAGAGATGGGAGATGGGAGAGGTGGGAAGAAAGTGGCTACTAAACAGAGCGTTGATGAGATGAGTCTGGAAAATCAAAGGAATAAACCTGATTTGAAGAGTTTAAACTTTTGTCAGTTGATTCCCCTTCTGACGATGCATGCTGGACCTTATCTGGTTTTCAACATTTTCTGTAAAATTGCTTATTTGTTTAGTTGGGGGTTTTTGTTTGTTCATAATTGGGTTTATCTCAGAAGCATTATGTCATTGGGTATAACCCTCTTGAAGTGGTGTTACATGTTTTCTGTTTTTTAGTATATGAAATCCAGCATTGATGAATCTGTAGGGACAGCAAAGAGAATAAGGTTGACTCTTGTTTGTGTTTTTTTTTTGGGGGGGGGGTGTACAGTGTGGTGGGGGGAGGGGCGGTAAAAGGGAGGCAATGTCAAAGAATCCAAGAAGGAAAAGGATGTTTGAAACTAATTGTAGTAGTAATTGTACACTTTGCTTGACATAATTGAATGATATAGTTTATGAATTAACTCAAAATTAATAATATATATTTTTAAAGACCAATTCACAGTTTCTGGGCTAAAAGAGTTCACATTTTTACTCATATTTTCAAGTTGATTTTTATTCTAGCAACACTGTTTTATAGAAGAGAACTGTGCCACAGGTATTCCAGGTTGACTGGGGCGGATTCCCGGTCTCCCTCCCCTGGAACAACTGGGCAGGTTCACTAGGCACCTTTTGGTTACAAGTGACATGCTGGTTCAAGGGCTCTGTCATTGTGACACGCCTTGGCATTGATTTCAACTATGTGCAGGAGAACGAAACACTGTCGGAATAACATCAGGCTTACACTTGTTATGGTTAGGCATTTTTTGTAGTCACTATGTTAGTCCACCCCATCGAGTGCCTTCTTCGTGTTCATTGGCCTCTACTTTAGCACGCGTGATGTCTTCTTTCCTGAAGGTGGTACATCTTGACAGCATGTCCAAAGTGCCTGAGATGTGGTACCTGAGAAGTAGTCCACCATTTCTACTTACAAGTATTGTTCTAGCTGTACTTCTTCTATTACTAATTTTTCTCTTCTTCTGGAAGTCCATGGTGCTTTTAAGACACCAAAATTGAAATACATCAATTCTTCTCCATCATCCATAATCAATGTCCAGATTGAATAGTCACTGCCCAGTTTAAAGATGTGGTAGAAATTCCTTATTAACCTGTACTTTTTTTCCCAATGAGGTTTTATTGTTTTTTTGTATGTGTGGCTAGGTTCATATACAAATCCATGGAAATGCATGGTTTATTTTCTGTATAACAGTTTCTAAGATATATAGAAATTGTAAAATTCCTCATAATATTTTCAGTACAGCAAGGCATTTTGAGAAAAAGTTCTTGTTTACTGAGGACCCATTCAAGGTTTAGACACCAGTACAAGTTATATTTCTCCCATACTAAGGGCATTATCTGAACAAAATTTATACAACCTGTCATTTCACCCCTAACCAAAAAAAAAGTGTGTAATACAATGTTTGTATATTTTACTATATATCAATTAAACCTCAATAAATTGGAAAATTAATGATGGAAGTATATTTTAATAACAATTTCATTTTTTAAAATGGCAAATGATGGTTAATGAAATCTTCAATTAATATGCTAGTATGAGCGCTTAAAATTAGAAAAAAATCAGATAAAAATAGTGCACTGAATTTCAAGTTCAAAATATGAAATTGACTCCCAGAATAAGATGTTTTCATGGAAATTTCAGGATTATAAAAAATCTTAAAAGGAAATTCAAAGATTTGACCAAAAATAATAATTCTGTCACTATTAAGTAATAAAAATTAGTTTATCTCTATAATTTTGTATAGTCAATCAAGAAATGCCTTCACATTTCTGAGAGAATTATTTAAACCCTTGAATTCAATGCAAACAAATAGAATTCAAGTGTAAAGGCAAATAAGAAGAAAGGTAAAGAAATCTTAGACATGTGATCTGCAGATAAAGTAACACATTTACTTTAGTCTGAGGCTCCAGGAAGTGCATTTCCATGAGTTTGTAGGACTGCAGTCCCAGAAAGCAAGACGAGCACAGTGGAGCCGGACCGTGAAGCTCTGGAGCGGTGCCGTGCAATTCAGAAGAGAGATGATCTGGATAGTCTGAAGACATGTCCACTGTAAAAGCAAAAGCCTAGGAGAATAATTCAAAATAAGGTCTGGTTCATTTATGAAGCAGCATGGGGTGTTGTTTTGAATAATAGATGGAGGGTTTATCCACAATTTATTTAACATTCATGTTTTAGATATTTACTTTTAAAATTTGAAGGAATGGGCAGTGTAGCAAGGGTAAAGGAGATGTAGTAGTATCCTTCCCTGGAGATGTGTACCTGATAATGTTTAGTTAGCAATATTGATAAATAACATAACCTTTCTAATAAACAGTCTTTTGTCTTTCAAAAAAATCATTGTTTTAGTTGATTGCCTATACTTCATCTATAAGCATGTCTTTTTATCCATCTATGTTACTACCTATCAATTCATTTGTCTGTCTGTCTTCTATCTGTCTATCTATCATCGATATTACCCTTTGCCTTGCCACCTGACTGACTCTGCAAAGCATGAGGAATGTAAGTATGATAATGTGAAATGTTACAAGTAAACTTCAATGCTACTATCTATCCACTTCTTGTACTAAAGGAGCTTCCCTTTAGCTTTGAAGCTAGAAACTATACCACAGCCATGTCCAAAGCAACGAATCCACCTGTGATGGATAGCTTTCAGGGGAGCTTCCAGAAGAAGATAAACTAGGAAAGAAGAGATGATAATCTAAAAACACCAGAATGGCATAGTGGCTTATGAATTGGCTTGTTAACTACAAGATCATCGGTTCAAACCTACTGCTGCTTCACAGAAGAGATGAGGACTTCTGTCCCATAAAGAGCGACAGCCTCAGAGACCCACAGGATCAGTTTGACTGGCTCGATCTTACAAGGTCACTGTGAGTCAGAATTAATCTAAAAGCACAGATATCTGAATCAAATGATCTATTAATTATATTTTAAAAGTTAAGAATATGGCTACACAAAGGGAGTGAGATTAAGGTGAGTATGCATGAGGTAAACTTTCATTTTTCCAATGAAGAAGCACGAGATCCTACGATGCTTAGGAGGTGCAGTGAAGCTGTTTCCTTTATGTGGCCTTTTGCCTTGGTTCTTGGAATAACATCTTCAGAGAAGTTTCCCCTAAATCCTTTCTCTTAGTTTTCCAGCCCATGGGGTGTGTGTAAGAAAAAGAAAAGTGTTGAACCTTTTTTCTTTGATCCTGATCTGTGATTGATATGCATCTTGCAGGGATTGGTTGATGGACTATGCAAATGAAGTAACAATGGCCTACTATGCACACGCAGAGTCAGTTTGGGGCTCTTGCTGGGAGAGGCCATACTTTGAAATTGGCAAGGTACTGTATGTAAGAGGCAACCTCTCTGAGGTGTTTTTAGAGCCAGAAGCAGAAAGCAAAGCAGCTTGAAGAAACTGGGGGAGTTGAGGTATGTGTGTCCTCTACCTCATTGCTTCAGGCTAGGCTAACATTGACTCACATTATTCCCCAGAAGATAGAGAAACTGCGATGATATTACTACTACTACTTCCATGTTATAGATAACTAGGAAGACAATCATTCAGATGGATGGATGGATGGATGGATGGATGGATGGATGGATGGATGGATAACACAATAGACCCATAGATAAACACATGCATAGACATAAAGAGACAAAATGAAGGTAGATGAGGTAATCACTTAAAGGATTGAATGCTTGAAAGATAAAGGGTTCTTTATTAGAAAGTGAGCTGGAGATCAGAGGTTGGTTTTAGATATCTATTTGTTTTATTTTAAAAGCCTTTCTGTGCTGTGGACTTTTACTTTTATTTAACAGTATATTCAAGGACATTGGATTTTCTTTCAGGCTTTTTGCATAACCTTATACCTGTACACAATGTCTATTTACAATTCATACAAATATTGTTAATTTATATGCTTCAAAATGTTTATTCATTTTAAGAATTATTTGCATATACTAGACTACACTGAAAACATAGTCTTGTTGGGAAATATATGCATTGTTGTGATATATTGCAGAGAGTTAGATTTAGTACAATTACTAATTTCATTTAAAGTACCTCTTCCAGCTACACTGTCCACAATCAATATGATGTTTATACATTCATTAGAATATCTGCAGATATGGGGGATAAATTGTGAAAAAACAAAACAGTAAATATGCTAAGAAAAGAAATAAGGTGAAAAAGAGAAAGCAAATAAGAAGATAAAATTGTCTTTAGGTTGAAGGCTTAACAATGGCTCTGCAATGGACATCAGGTCTCTACTCAAGTACTCCCTTAACACAAGAACACTTTGTTCTAATAATCTGGCACTCTGAGATGCTCACCTTCCTGACATGATTCCTAAAGACAAAGCAGGTGCATAAGTAAATGTGGTGAAGAAAACCGATGGTGCCCTGCTATCAAAAGATATTGTGTCTAGAATCTTAAAGGCTTGAAGATAAACAAATGGCTATCCAGCTGAGAAACAGCAAAGCCCACATGGATGAAGCACACTAGTCTGTGTGATCATGAGGTGTTGATGAGATCAGGTACCAGGCATCAAAGACCCAGAGGAAAAAATCATAATGTGAATGCAGGGGGGTTGGAAGGGTGCAGGGCAGAGTGGAGCAGTCAAGAGATCAAAAGACATGCTAAATTAGATAAGTCTGCTGCACAAGGCCTCTTTAGAGTATTGAAATACAAGGATATTACTTTGAGGACATGAAATTTTCCATTGCCTCATATGCCTGTGAAAGTTGGACATTGGATAAGGAAGGCAGAAGAAGAATTGATGCATTTGAATTGTGGTGCTGGAGAATAATATTGAATGCACCATGGATTGATAAAAGGACAAATCGATCTGTCTTGGAAATGCCCCGTAGAAGCAAGGATGGCAGGACTTTGTCTTACATACTTTAGACATATTATCAGCAGAGCCAGGTCCCTGGAGAAGGACATCACGCTTGGTAAAGTGAAGAGGCAATGGAAAAGAGGAAGGCCTTCAAGGAACATTGATTGGCATAGTGCCTGTAACAATGAACTTAGGCCTAGGAACCATTGTAGGGATGGCGCACATGACCATGCAGTGTTTTGTTCTATTAGCGTAGGGTTGCTATGGGTCAGAGAGGACTCAATGGCACCTAACAGCAACCACAGCAGAGGATGTTCTCTCATGGTGAGCCTATAGCGGACAGAACAAAACACTGCTCTTTCCTGCACCAGCCTCACTTTCAACCCATCGTGTGCAGCCACTGTGTCATTCCATGTTGTTGAGGGGCTTCTTTTTTGATAACCCTCTACTTAAGACATCCTTTTCCAAGGACTACTCTTTCCTGATAACACGTGAGATGAAGTTCTGTCATCCTGGCTTGTAAAGAGGATTCTGGCTGTACTTTCTTGAGACAAATTTACCTGTTCTTCTGTCTTGAGGCTTTCGATATTTTTCACCACACCGTAATTCAAGTACATCCATTTTTCTGAGGTCTTATTTATTCATTGCTTAAAGAAGTCTTAGTAGCAAATTTACTGAATGCAACGAATCAGTTGATTACTTGGCTGTTGCTTCCATGAGAATTGACAGTAGATCCAAATATAATTTCAGTTTCAATTGGTTTACAGAAAACAAGGTTATATCTTCTGGATATTGCAGATTGTTTATAAATCTTCCTACACTCTTTCCATTGGTCTTCATAAAACCTAGCTATTCATAGTGTCTGCTCAACATATAAATAGGTGAATGGATACACTTTCCATTCTTTTAAATCATGCAATTCTCTCTTACTCTGCAAATGATCCATGTATAGGTTCTGCAGGAGTATAAATAAATGCAATTCCCATTCTTTGAAATGTATCCAATTTGTTAAGTGCCACATAGTTGAATGTTTTTGCAAAGTCAATAAAACACAAATAATCTGCTTTCAAGTATTATCTGCTGTCAGCCAAGATTCATCTTATATCAGCAATGATATCCCTCTATTTATGTGCTTATCAGCTTGAATACCTGACAGTTCCTGTTAATGTATTGCAACAATAATTTTTTAATTGCCTTCATCAATAGTTTAATTTTATGTGATATTAATTAATTATTTTATATTTTCTGTGCACTTCTTGTTCACATTTATTTGTGATAGGTATAAATAGCAATCTCTTCCAGTTGGTTGGCCAGGTAGTTACATTCCAAATTTCTTGATATAGAAGTGCATGTAATTCTAGTGCTTCATCAGCTCATGCAAATACTTCAGTTTACCAGGTATTCTGTCACTTTCTGGGGTTCCATTTTCAGTTATTCCTTCAATTTAGCCTGGACTACTTCTTTCAGTATCATGGGTTCTTGGTCATCTGATACCTCTTGACATCGTTTTATATCAACCAGTACTTGTTGGTTCAATGATCTTCTTTTGATGTTTTCTACATCATGCCGTATTTTAACCATTGTATCATTCAATCTTTCAACCTTAGGTTTGAATTTTATCTTCAGAGATTCCAGTGTGAGAAATGCTGAGACTAATCTTCCAGTTCAGCTTCAGAATTCCATATTTCTGCGCAGTTAATTTCAATACTTTGTCATCTTTGAGCTGTTGTTTGATATTTTTGTCAGTTATTTTCATGTATCCCTGCTTCCTTTCACTTTGGGAGTTATGAAATATTTTTTCAGAAATTTTTGTTTACTGGGAATTTCTTTAAATGGCAGCCTTGGAAGCAAATTATTTGTTGCCATACTGGTTTTACTACGTTGGCTGACTTTTTTGGAGAGTTTTTTGTCCCAAGCTTTGTACATTGGGAATATTCATCTCTCCCATTATCTTTTGTGGGCACATAGACCAAAGAGACAGCACACATTTATAGCCTCCTTTCACCTTCAGTAGGTTTGCAGACTCATTTAGTTAAGGATTGAAAAATCGCTGTTGTATTTTCTTTGGCGATATAAATTCCTAGTAACCGATTTGTTGTTTAACCTATCTCATGAAGTCAGATCTACCGGCAACAAATGACAAGAATTTGTCTAGACATAGAATGAAATTGTACTTTATTAACAGTGCCTTTGTGCTAAGCCTTTCCTGTGCTTCACAAATGAACACACTTTAGGCAGTGTAAAATCTCATGCATCAGTGGGAAGGTATCATCTTATAGCGGGCTTTGTTCAACCTCCTGCTGTTTGATTGACATATTCTGAGGCACTTCAAAAATGTTAGTGTCTTAATCCTGCTAAGGTTGCCTCTTTGTAGTTTCCTGTTCTAATTAATCTTGGTTTTTCCTTTTGTTACACTACAATAACTACTCCCCTTTTGGAAAACTGCTGTTGGCTTGTTATGAGGCCTTATTGGAGACTGAATGACTCTCCATGGGCCACCAAGTCACCATGAGGCCTGAGCTGCCCATCATGAACTGGGTATTGTCTGACCCACAGAATCATAAAGTTAGATGTGTGCAGCAACACTCCATTGTTAAATGGAAGTGGTACATATGAGATTGGGTTAGAGCAGAACCTGAAGGGACAAGTAAGCTGCATGAAGAAGTGACCCAAATGCCCACAGTCTCCACTCCTGTCATAGTACCTTCCTTCTCCTAGTCTGCACCTATGACCTCCTGGGGAGTTCCTTATGACAAATTGACCGAAGAACAGAAAATTCATGCTTGGTTTACTGGTGACTCTGCATGATACATGGTTGTCACTCATAAGTGGATAGCAGTAGCACTACAACCCCTGGGATCTCCCTAAAGGACAGTGGGATCTCCCTAAAAGACAGTGTTGAAAGGAAATCCTCCAATGGGAGAATGTCTAGCAATGCACCTAGCCATTTAGTTTTCCTGGAAGGAGAAATGGCCAAATGTGAGGTTATATATTGATTCATGGGATGTGGCTAATCTCTTGGCTGAATGGTCAGGGATTTGGAAGGAACGTGATTGGAAAATTGATGACAAGGAGGTGTGGGAAAAAGCTATGTGGATAGACCTCTCTGAATGTGCAAAGAAGGTTAAAAAACATAATCATGTTTCATGTGAACACACACCAAAGGGTTACCTCTGAAGAGTAGGACTTTAAAAATAAAGTGGATACTATGACATGCACTATGGAAACTAATTATCCTCTTTCCTCCACCACTCCTGTCATTGCCTAATGCGTACATGAACAAAGTGGACATGGTAGCAGAGATGGAGGTTACACATGGGTACAGCAACATGGACTTCCACTCACCAAGGCTGACTTGGCCACTGCCACTGCTGAGTGCCCTGTTTTCCAGCAACAGAAACCAAAATTGAGTCCAAGGTATGGGACCATTCCTCGGGGAGGTCAACCAGCAATCTGGTGTCAGGTTGATTACATAGGACCACTTCCATCATGGAGGGGGAAACATTTTGTTCTTACTGGAATAGACACCTACTCTGGATATGGATTTTCCTTCCCCGCATGCAATGCTTCTGCCCAAAATACCATTTGTGGTCTTACAGAATGCCTTATCCCCTCACATGACATCCCACATAGCATTGCTTCAAATCAAGGAACTCACTTCACAGCAAACGCAGTGAGGCAATGGGCCCATTCATAGACTCAAGATGATGTTCCTCATCATCTTGAAGTTGCTAGCTTGATAGAATGATGGAAGGCCTCCTAAAGACACAATTATGGCACCACAATTACGGTGGCAACACTTTGCAGGGTTGAGGCAATCTTCTTCAGGATGCTGTATATGCTCTAAACCAGTGGCCCATATATGGAGCTGTTGTCCAATAGCCAAGATTCATGAGTCCAGGAGCCAAGGGGTGGAAGCTGTTGTGGCACCACTCACTATTACTCCTAGTGATCATCTTGCAGCATTTTGACTTCCTGTCCCAGCAACCCTATGTGCTTCAGGCCTGGAGGTCCTGGTCCCGAAGGAAGGAACTCTCCCACCTGGAAACACAGCACTGATTCCACTGCGCTGGCAGTTGAGAATGCTCCCTGGCCACTTTGGGCTCCTCATGCCTTTGGATCAACAGATCAGGAAGGGTGTCACTTTAGTGAGTGATGTGATTGATCCTGATTACCAAGGAGGAATTGGACTGGTGCTACATAATGGAGGTAAAGAAGAATATGTCTGGAATCCAGGAGATCGTGTTGGTATTCTCAGTACTACCATGACCTGTGATTAAAATAAATGGTAAACTACAGCAACCAATCCTGACAGGACGTCTAATGATGCAGACCCCTCAGGAACGAAGGTATGGGTCACCCAACCAGGCAAAGAACCATGGCCAGCTGAAGTGTTGGACAAGGGCGAAGGTAATACAGAAGGGATAGTAGAAGAAGCTAGTCCTACCTGTCAGTTACAACCATGTGATCAATTGCAGAAGCAAAGTTTGTGATTGATAGTATTTCTTCTTTATATGTGCTTATTGAATATATTTTCTTTTTTCATGTACAATGTACCAGATACAGTTAGATTCAGTGTGTTTTCATTTATATATATATGATAGATGTATGATGTTAGGTGTTAAGTGTGATTTCATGTCGCTAGAGCTTCAGGCTCCTTTGAGATCGGCTTTGCCACGCTGCTGGTACTTGCATCCCTTGAGCTTGAGGCAAGTGGATCCTGTTGGCTTTCGTTTGATATCCCATCAGGGCCTGCTTCACTAAGCTGTTGTGCTATTGACTGTTGGTGACCCACCCTGCTGCTTGTTGGCTGTGGGCAGTCTCAGCTTGCCTTGCCCCAGGGAGGACTCTACAACTTCCTTGACCTTGGACCCAGTAGCAATTATATATAAGTGTATGAAATACTAAAAGATATAGCATCTGGGGTCTTAAAAGCTTGCAGTTAAACAAGTGGCTATCTATCAGGGGTGCAATAAAGGCCACATGGAAGAAGGACCATAGCCTGGGTGATCATGAGGCACAGTGAGAAGAGATTTCAGAAGTTCAAGAATTAACAACCACATCAATGTAAAGGGGCGTGGGTGTAGGGGAGACCCAAACCCCACCTGTAAGATAATTGGACGGTTCTTCTTAGACAGGCCACCGGGAAGGGATGATAAATCCAAGGTGCAGTATGGCACTGGTGAACCATAGAACTATCCTCCAGTTTTTGAATACTTCCTTCCCTTACTATTATGGTTTTTATTTGTTTTACTTCATTAATCATATTAGAGTATGTTCATTTATTTATTTAAGCTCATTTGATGCATGAAAGACTTCAGAAACAGTAACAGGCGTAATGATTCCCTGAAGGAATTAGAAGTGGGTGGATGGGGGGTGGGGTTGGTGTTGAGCTGTTAGCATTGATGGCTGTATAACTCTACCCAGTGGGATTGAACAACATAATTGTATATGAATGGATATATTGGACTGTGTAAATAAGGGGGGGGGGCAGAAAGAAGGGTTCCTGTGGGGGAGGTGAGGTAGGGGAGGTTTACAGGGGAGCTGATATTAAGGAATTCTAGATGGAAGAAAATGTTTTGAAACTGAATGTGATAGCAATTGTATAACACTGCTTGATATAATTGAAATATACGTATAATGTTATGATATCTGTAAGAGCTCCCAACAAAACGCTAAAAAAGAAAGAAAGAAAAGGAGAATTCAGCAATCAAAAAGCAGCTTTCACATTTCATTATTTCTTAAGTCTAGTCTTAAAATATATTTTTTACAGTATCTAGCTGCTCATCTAAGTGACCATTAATAATATGATCCACTTACATCATGCAACTAAATCATCTATTTGTACTTCAGTTCTCACACATATATTTCTTATCATCGAAGTCTACTCTGATAATCAGTCTATTAATTGATGTTCTCCACTAAATTTAGATGAATATATTACAATTTTGAAATTCTTATTTCTGTTGCTACATATTAAAGCCAAAACCAAAACCACTACCATATAACTGTCTAAGACTCATAGTGACCCTAGAAAGCAGATTAGCACTGCCTCACGGGATTCCCAACACGGTCAAACTGTAAGACAGGCACAGTCTCAGCTTTCTCTTGTTGAGGGAATTAATAGATCTAAAATATCGATCTTGTCATTAGCTAAGATTAAGGAATTTTTATTTTGTTTTAGAAATATGAAGTTCAACATCGTAATAATTATTTTTTAATAATTATTTTTATTTTATAATCTGAGAGTATTTTTAAAATTTTATATTTCTGTTTTTTATTTGATACTCATTCGGAAATAGTGGGCATTCCCAAATCTTTATTTTTCTATTATTTTGGTAGTTAATAATTATTGTGCTTGGTGATAAATATAGAGTTTAATTCTGGTAGTATCTTTTATATCTGGGCTTTGGATTCTGGGCTTCCATATCTAATGCTACTAAACTCAAGTATTATATTTTCTTGTCCATGAGCATGAGCCATTCTTCCTTCTAAGTATGTGTCTTCTGATTTCTTTTAAAAGTATTTCTCTTGTTTTCTTTGTGAATAAATAAGGTTTAAACTCTTATGCTAATTTTCCAGTGCAGGTCCACCTAATCTTGCACCCATTCAGGGCTGGCTCATCTCCCTGAGATGATGGGGAAGTATCACCACAATCCAGTTCCCAGTGTTCCAGCAAGGTCATGTCAGTTATCTCCCAGCTGATGTCAATCTCTCCTATGTGCCTGGAATGCAATGAATGTGCTGGACTCTTAACTCTATGATGCAGAGAGCCTGGAAATTTTCCTGAAAGAGCTTGTCCTTCCTCAGCATGGGTTTGATCCTCCCCTAAGTATGTTGGGGTAGAGGAGCTAGTGCCCTTTCGTGTAGTGTTCATTCAGGGCAAGTGTGGAGAAGATGCATCAGTTCAACTTTTCTCCTTTCTTCTACTGAGATCAAGAGAGTTGGGGAGAAGAGAAAAACCCTAAGTGTCCTCTGTGGGCCACCTCGGGATTCCATGGCTTTGGAGGGAGTGTTCTTTGCTCTGGTTTCTCCCTCCAAGATAGCAGGTTGCAATGGGTAGAGGTTTCTGCTCTCCCAGAGAGGTTTAACATTAAGGTTCTTGAGTTTTCTCTGCTTTTTGCTTGTTTGTTGCAGAGAAGTTTACAGTCTTTTGATACATGGCCATCTCTTTCTCTTGTCTCTTTGTGTTTTTTCATTGATTATATCTTTTAGAGAAAGCTCCCTACTTCATGTCATTTCCCCATTCTTCTTTTGTTTACGTCTTTAAGATAAAATGGCTATTGTCAGCATTGCTTTAAATTTCTTGATATACTAAATTAGTTCCAAGACATACTTCCATATCTTGATTTTTAATAGGGTGCTTAATTTATTTACTGGACTCCTTGTAATTTTATTAAACTTGTAATTATATTTATTATATTATGATCTAGTTTATTCTAAGAGTTTAATTAAGCTTTGATTCAAATTGTTTTGTTTAGATACATTTTTGGAGGTGACCTGTCCACTTCACAAAGCACAACATGTCACCACCTCCACTTAGTAATGTTAATCTGATTAGAGGGTTTATATATTTTTCTAAATATATATATATTTACATTAATAACTTTATTTGGCTTGCTTTTTCAATGAAGCTTTCCTAAATGATTTAATAATATTTTCCTAAAATTGCTAGCTAGGATTAAAAATGAATTTCTCTTATCAGCTAAGACTATGTTGACATTATAAATTACAGTTATTTCAAAAAAGAGAAGATAAACTTCTAATTATTTCTCTTTGATATTTTAAGATTTGAATGTTGGTGACCTAGTTAACACTAATGTTAAAATTGGATTTTGATATAGTCAGTATGTTTGAACCAGTTTTAGTTATTCTTTTTAATAGTCAAATTACCATATCTCTGGCCAAAGAAGGAGCTCTGATGATGTAGTAGGTACTGAGTTGGTTGCCACAAAGTCAGCAGTTTGAAACCAGCAGCACAAGAAAAACAACAGTCTCTACTTCTGTAAAGATTTACAGTCTCAGTAACCCACAGGGACAGTTCTACCTTGTCTTAGGTGTGGCTGTCAGGCAGAATCAGCATGATGCAGTAAGTTTGGGCAGTGAGTTTGGCTGTTTTTGTTTGTTTGTTTGTTTGTTTGTTTGGTAAGCTAAAGTAGCCCATCCCCCCGGTTATTTGCATTGTAGAAGACAGTTTAAGGTCATTTAAACTTTATTTTGTCCCAAATCCCAATTCTGAAGCTTTTATGTAGGAAATATATTTTAAAATCTGGTAGGTCATAACTACAAAAAGTAATTCTTCTTTTTATAAACTATTTGCTAATTCTTTTGTTTTTATATGGTTGCTGTTATCATCAATTTAGCTCTGACTCATAATGACTTCTATAAAACGGGTGTGCTTAACATTTTTCATATGCCATTTGGTTTCCTTTTCTTTTACTCTGAAGACTCAACCTGGAGAATAGTAATAGGATTATTACTTGCCTCGTTTGTGTGTGTCTGTGTTTGTGCTTGCATATGACAATGGATAGATGGGAATATATAAAAATATATACATATGAAACAAAAGATATAGTGTAACTACTACTCATAGGAATGAATTGAATTCATAATTTTATTGAAGGTATTTTTCTTAAAGTTAATAATGTTCTGGATATCACTTGAAATAATTCTATTTTTAAAATTAGGTTGCTATTTTTATTTCTATAACTATAACCAAATGTGTCCATTTTTCTTTGCATAGAAACTGACCCTAAAATCCCAGTACATCAGAATATGGGAATTTCACTAATACCACATATAAGTAAATGAAGAACATTCTTGGGTGCATACACTATTTTATTAAACCAATCCTCTATTGATTATTACTTGAAATGTTTCTATTCTTTTATAACAAAAAGTTCAAGTAAGTAGAAATACAAATAATGTTTATACTTTTCACAGTGTATTGTTGGGATCCACCATTCATTGCCAGTTCAGTGGTGGCTTCTGGAAGCTATGCCACTGATACTCAGTTACCAGTAGGTTCACTCATGGTGAACAGGTTTCAGAGGTGCTCCAAACTAAGAATAAACTAGCAAGAGAATTAGGTGCTACTCTCCTGAGCAGTGAGCCACTGAAAAGTTTGTGACCAGTACAGTAGCAGAATATTGTCTGATACATTACCAAGCTGATAACCCATCAAGTTGGAAGACATTCAAAATACCACTGGGGAAGACTTGCCTCCTAAACGCAGAGTGCAACGTAATGATGGTTACGGACCTTCAACTGCTGATTGGGCATGACTAAAATGGAAAGAAAGAACTTCAAATATCCATTGATCATAGGGAAATTTATATACATGATATGTGTGAATGTATGAAGTAGCAATCTAGGAAAACTTGAAATTTTCAAAATTGAATAGATACATTAAGATTGGTATTTTAAGCATCAGTGAGTTGAAATGGACAGTGTTGGACCATTTTGAATCAGGCAATCATATGGTGTCATATTAACCAGCTTAAATAACATTTCAAGATCTATCTTGAAATAAGTCAATGTTTTCCTTTTGAAAATTACATACCAATCTCTAAAACCAAAATAACAAACCAATCTCTAAAACCTATGAGGAAAAAATCGAATGATCTACCAGATTCGTAAGTCTGAAACTGATCAAGCACATAATTATGATATACATTAGTAACTACTGGTGATTGAAATGCAAAATCAGCAGCAAAAAAGGAAAAATAGCAGTTGGGAAATACTGCCTTGGTGACAGAAATGAAGACAGAGATCACGTGACAGAATTTTGCAAGATCAATAGATTCCTTATCAATAAATGACAGGGACACATAAGGACCTCTCCAGCTGTAATAAACACGAGTCAAATCAACTACATCTCTGGGAATAAACCATAGAGAAATTTAATGTTGTCAGCCAAAACAAGACTGCAGGCTGACTGTGGAACAGAACATCAGCTTCACAGATGAAAAAAAAAATGCAGGTTGAAGCTGAACATGATTATAATAAGCCTGTGAGAATGAAAATAGGATATTTTGCATATTCAAACTGAATTTAAAGACTATCTCAGGAACAAATTTGACTTATTGAATGCTAATGACCAAAGACCAGATGAGTAAAAATATAAGTAATAAAAAAAGACCAAAGTGGATATTAGAAGACACCTTTTACTTAGCTGTAGAACATAGAATAGCTAATGAAAACTGGGGAAAAATAAAGTAAAAGAGGTGAACAAAAATTTCAAAGAGAAGCTCAAGAAGGCATTGCCATCAGCCATCAAGTTGATTCTGAATCATAGCAACCCTTAAGGTAGGGGAGATTTTCCCCTATGAGTTTCAGAGACTGTAACTCTTTATGGGAGTAGAAAGCCTCATCTTTCATCCAAGGAGGGACTGGAGGTCTCAAACTACTCACCTTGTGGTTAGCACCCCGATGTTTAACCATGATGCAAATAAGGCTCCTAGGAAGACATAATAAAGTAATATAATGACATGTACAAATATCTGGAGTTAGAAATTCAAAAGCGAAGAATATGTTCAGCATATCTTAAGCTGAAATCCATGAATGAAAATCACAACCCTTGAACTGTGATATTGAAGGTTTCAATTAAAAAATACATTCAATGATGCAGAAAGCATTACAAAAATATAGAATGAATACAGTTACAGTATCAAAAATGAGTTGGCCAAAATTCAACCATTTCAAGAAGTAGAATATGATCAAGAATTGAGGATATTTAAAGAGGTCCAAGGTTCATTGAGGAATTAGCCAAACAAATTAAAAACAAACAAAAATGAGGCTCTAGGACTTGAAGCAATATCCAAAGAAAAGTTGCAACAAACTGATGAAACACTGGAAGGTAAGGAATTTGGAAGACAGCAACTTGACTGACTATAATAGATTATATTTTGTGCCCATTCCAATGAAGGGTGAAAGTTTGACAATAAATAAGGAAGACAGAAGAATTAATGAATTTTTATTGTTATTTTTGCTAAGAATTTTGAAAGTACCGTGCACTTCCAGAAGAAACAAATTCTTGAAGGAAATACAGTCAAAATGCTTATAAGTAGGAATCATATCATGAAGGAATAATTTCTGGAAAAACTACATCTCATATACTTTGGACATCCTATGATGAAGGACCAATTTCTGGAAAAGGCCACCATCCTTGGTAAAAGAGAACGTGAGTGAAGACCCTCAACAAAATGGATTGACACAAAGGCTGTAGCAATGGGCTGAAACCTAAGAAGTATATAGGTGTATAAGCAAATGTGATGAAGAAAGCAGATGGTATGTGGCTATTAAAAGATATAGTGTCTAGGGACTTAAAGGGTTAAAGTTAAACAAACAGCCATCTAGTAGGGAAGCAACAAAGCCCACATGGAAGCACATTAGCCGGTGTGATCAAGAGGTGTCTACGGGAATAGATATCAAAAGTTAAAAAACACAAGCAATCAAATAGGCATGGAGGAGCATGGACAAAGTGTAGATCCAAAACCCACCTGTAAGATAATTGGACAGTCCCTCACAGAAGGGCCATATGGAAGGGATGTTAAGGACAGTGTGGGTTAGCCCTGATGAAACCCATGATTCTCCTCTAATTCTTTAATATTTCCTCCCCTCACTATTATGGTTTCTGTTTTACCTCACTAATCTTGTTAAACATGAGTATGTTCATTTGTATAATTAAGATTGATGTAAAAAGCCAAGAGAGCAGTGAAAAAAAAACTTCAGAAGCAGTAATGGGAGTAATGATTCCCTGAGGGTAAGGAAAGGTGTGTGTGGGGTGGGGGGGAGTGAAGGGAGCAGAGAGTAACAATGAACAAACGAACAAATGAAAGAAAGAAAGAGAGAGACAGAGAAATAAAGAAAGAGAGAGAAAGAGTAAGGATGATTCAGGAATCCGCAGTGTTTGCTTCTGTTATGGCACCTATCCAAAAAAAAGGCATTTAACAACAAAATCAGTGAGATATATTTATAGATTTAGGGTTATTTGCCTAAAAGATAAATGATATGCCATTATGCGATATATTTGAAATTTGCCTTCATTGAAGTTAAAAAAAAAGCTTCACAGCACTGAGATGGACTCTTTCCAATAGCCTGAAGGATATGAGTCATAGCAATTTTGTGAAACATAGTTGAAAAATTGTGTCATACTGAATTTTAAATGTGCATTTTTCTTAGAGTTCTTATATTCTTATTAATATGCTTGGGAAACTTTCTTTTTCATTCTACTCTTTGTGAACATGTCTGCTTATTTTTTTCAGCATTTCAATTTTGTTCTTGATAGCCTTAAAAACTTATTTATATGCTTGGATAATAGGTTATATATTAGTAATAACAGGGAACTTTTAAACAATATAGTTTCTTGTGATAATGGATTATGTTTGGTTTTCAATGTTTTGATTTCACTCATTTTTTATTGTCTTGATTTTTGACCTTGATAAAAGATATTTCTCTTTAGTCTAGTTCACATAACAAATCTTCTTTTAATTAAACTGAAAGGTATTACTTACATGTGAGTTCTAATTACTTGAAATGTATATAGATGTGCATAATAATATATCTATCCTTTTGTGTCTTTTACCACTTTTCTTGGCAGTTTTATAAGGCATGCCACGTACCATATATAAAATTTTTATTTTCCTTGTCTCATTGATATGAGATATAATCTTTGTCATAAATCTTGGTTTTTTAAGTTTTGCTTCTATCTCATTTGCATGTCCTCATATTCATTATTGGTTGGTTACCTACAGAAATACTGTATGTGGAAGTCTTTAAAGAAGATAACCTAATCTTCTGTGTAGTGCCCTCCTACTTAATAATGTCTGCGGTGAGTCCTTTCGGTGCTTTTGCTTATACATTATTCTCACTTAGCATTCGCCTCTATGTCCATTCCACTCTTTTTATATTAAGCAGAAATGATTACTTTTAGGGCATGTTCTACTTTGGACTCATCTTAATAACACAACCCCAAAATCCTATTTTCACACATGACCACATTCATGGAGACATGGACTGGGACATAGTACATGTTTTTTGTTTTTTAGGAGGCAGGGGAAACACTTTAATATTTTGCAATGGGCCCCTTTGGAAATATTATAATATTACAAGATATGAAAATGTATTTTCTTGGTTTATAAGATTACCCCTACTTTACTTCTGATAATGATATGAGGATTTTCTTAAATTACTTTTGCTTTTTATCTTTCCATATATATTTCAAAATCATCTTGTATAGCTTTGTAAAATATGTACAATTATTGTATTAGCATAAAAATTTATAAATAAATGTAATGAATAACTCCTGAAAACTTAAAAGTTCCTGTATAGGAGTATTAGCAATATTGACACCCTTATATCACTACTTTGCAGCTTCCTTTTTCTCCCTTAATCTCATCTTCTGTCTTTTATTATTTAAGCCCTTCTATTTATGGTTAACAATTTTAAAATATATTTATTTCCCTTTATTTAAAAAAACCTTAAAGTGGTCTCTTTCTTTTATACAGGAAGCTGTATTTTTGAGATTGGTGATAGTGTTCACAATATGATTATGGCCACAATATACATTTAATTTTAATTGTGAAAAGTATTTACCTGAAATTTTGCGGGGGAGGGACTTTTATTTAACTTTTTTCCCTACTACATTTGAAGTACATCCTTTTATTGCATCTAATTGTTATGTTTATCAATTTTCAAGAAATTTGAGAAAGAGTAGAATGAAGGGAGGATGCAGAGGGAGATGATGAACAATGGAGGGAAGAAAATGTTTTAGAAAGAGAAAAAGGAAGAGAAAAAGGAAATGGCTGAGAAGAAAAAAGAAATGGTTGAGAAGAAAAAAAGAAATGGTTGGAAGTTGGTAATTAAGAAGTTAATGGTAACTTCATATAGATTAATTTCAAGCTTTCAATATAGGAAGATCTCAAGGAATAATGAATGATGAACACATATGTACATTATGATGAAACCCAATGTTCATTTCCTGTTTGAGAGAGCACAAAGAAATCAAACAACTTAGAAGGGCTGACCATTCCAGGGACTGTTTTACTGTTTATTTTACCTGGAATAGACATTGTTTTGTTTAAAATAGGATCATGGGCTGAGGGTCAGAAGAGTGATGGATGGCAGGCGAGAGCGATTAGACATTTGGTAATGCATTCTCCTGGAGGATATGGTGAAGGGTGAATTCAAAAGCACCAATATTTTAAAAAATGAGTCTATTAAACTGTTTCCCTCCTGGGAAAAGTTTAGGTGTCTGCTGTAAAAGGACACCTTTTCCTTTGGGCAAAATAACTGAAGCAAAGCTGAGAGATCGGATTGCTTACCCAGCTTCTGAGGATCTGCACCATTTTTATACATATAACCTTGAACAAGTCCTTTAGTGCTCTCTGTGTTACTTACCTCATCAGTAATATAAATATAATAGGGATTTGGGGAAGCTTAGTGAGATAATGTCTCTAATGTGGATTTAGAAATAAATTAAGGAAATTAGCTTCTTGCATGTACAGTCACTGGCAAAAGTGATAAAGTGAACATTTGCAGCAGGTGTTGTGTCACAGGGCCTTTCAGCCAGCTAAACACATTCACACCTCAAAACCCGTGAATCAGCCGACAGAAAGCCCCGCTTGTGGCATTGCAATGAACTCTAAACTTGCCGGTGAGACATCGGGAGCAAATGAAAAGGCTCAACCTGGAAACAAATTGCCCTTCAGAATTTATATTTAACAAATAAAAATCTCAAAATCTTTCCTGTAAACTGAGCCCAAAAATGAATGCGTTTCTCACTTTTTTTTTTCCTATCACCTTGAATCCCGCAATGTGTTCAAGGAGAGATTTTATTAAAGGAGCATTTTATTAACAGCTAATTTGCAGTTTACCACTCAACAATCTGTGTCCATGAATAAATGCCTCCACTATTTTTGTAACCCTTTCTGTGTTCAATATCTTTAAATTAGAGCAGTAGATGTTTCTAGGTATATTAGTTTGCTTTAATGAGAAGAATCTTCCTTTAGTTATATCAATAGTCAGATGTGATTTTCGTTTCTTTATTTTTCTCTGCTTCCCATCCCCTCAATGCCTCAGCGCCACTCATTTCCATGACAAATAATGGAAACATCTTGTGTCTATAGGGGCTCATGTGACCACTTACAACCACGAAAAATTGAAAGTGTTGCACACCATTGCAAGGACGGTTCATATAATGTCCCCAGTTTGTGATTCTTGTCTCTCCCCCACCTTTATTACAACATTAAAGGCCCTTTGTTGGGAACAGGTATATATCAATATAAAAATTTCCCATGAATCCATGAGAAATGACACATATATTATTCATAGGTATCCTTTACCACTGATTTAGACACTGGTGTGATTGAGCATTGGATATTTATTTTGGACAGTTGTCTCCACATAGGTTTTTTGAATAGAATGATACATATCACTATCCTATATATAAACAGCATTTTGGAAGAATTAAAAAAACTTGTACAAGCTAGAGTAGCCCTGGTGGTGCAGTGGTTATGCTTCAGGCTACTAACTACAAGGTCAGCAGTTAGAAACCACCGGGCACTCAGTGGGAGAAAAAGCTTTCTACTCCAAACTCACAGGGACAGATTTACCTTGTCCTATACGCTCTCTGTGAGTATTAACACCAAGAAGTGAGGGTTTTTTGTCTTGTTATTTAAGAAGATCAAGTCAAACTGCTTTTTAGGATTTCTGAGACTCTAAATGTCTATAGAAAATGCCTCATCTTTCATTTGTGGAGAGGGTGAGCAGTGTGAACTGCGGTTAGCAACCCTATACTACACCCACCAGGTTAATAAAATACGTTAAATTAAACTCTGATTTTCTGAGTTAGAAAGCAGAAGTTTATTCTTTCCTGTGAGTCCTGTTGATGGTATTTATCTGTTGAAGCTCGTTTTCTTCTTTAAAATTCTTGTAAAGCCATTGGAGAAATGAATGTGACCCAAGTAAGTATTCTCCTCTCTTCTGACAGATTGGTAGACTAATAGAAATTCTTTCTCTCCTCTATCAATCTACTATGGAGGTCTGGTGGCATAGTGTGTTAGACATGCATTGGGAACCGCAAGGTTTGAAGTATATACCTAGAGCAAATCAGTGGGAGAAATATGAGGCTTTCTGCTCCCAGAAAGGGTTACAGGCTTAGAAACACACAGGAACAATTCTGTTCTGTAGCGTCCTTTTAAGAGAAAGTTGAACTGTTTTTGTAACTTTATAAGGTTGTAAACTTTCACTGGAGTAGAAAGCTTCATTTTCTTCAAGGAACAATAGGTTATCAATCTGACTCATAACTCACTACACTATCAGGGCTCCTCTCATGTCGTGATGCATCAGCCTTATTGGGTCACCATAGATCAGAATCAATTGAAGGGTAGTGTATTTTATTACCTTAATATATATTGTCCACTAATAATTAATAGAAATGCTCCAATTATGATTTCACACTTTGAAAATCAGAGAATAGAAAAGTCTAGTTCATAGACACTTCAGTGCGTGGCACTGTTCATATATATATTCTGGATGAAAATGAACAAAAATCCTCCAAACTTTCAAATTATATCAAGCTGCTATAGGTAGAGAAAAGGTAAACTGCTTTCTATCTGTCAGTAATTAAATAAACTATGTTACTGGGCAAACGAGGGCAGGTGTGTGTCAATACTGTCTTAGAGAAAATATTTTGAGAATAAAAAACAAAAGAATCCTATCCATTCTTATCATATAGAACTCATAAAATTAGTTAGGAGTATGTTAAAATGTTACTTTAAATGCAACATTTAATGTACATACAACAAATAGCTATGGATGATATGATTATATGGAACTGATGTGGTGTCAATAAAAAGTAAACAAAACAGAGGTTGAGAATGTGATTTTAATAGTGTTTGAAAAGCAATCAATGCTATTTGTTAAGATTGTAAACACATGGCTATATTTGGATTCAGAGCTTGTAAGTTCTTTTGATCTTCCACAATACTTGGTGTTACAAGTTGATTGATTGATAGCATCATGTTCTCTTGAAATATCCCAAGGACGACTGCTGGGAAAACAAAGGGTTATGAAATTGCACAGTAGTTTCCTGCAAAATCTGGTAAATTTTTATTCAGAACTTTCCATACAGGTAAAACATTTAGGAACAGCCCAAAGAAAGAAAGCAACAATTAAAAGGCATTGAAGGACATCGTCTCCTCCTAGAGCACAATTAGCCAATTAGACTTGAGGTTGGGAGAGGTGAAACCTTAGAGAATGTATGATATTGGGTTGTGATATAGCCCAATTAACAGTTTTAAAATCATAAAAACTATAATGGCTAAAAAAAATTCAACATATCCATTTCTCATTTTCGTCCTCTGTAGAGTCATGTAAGTAATATACTTGGCAACTGAAGCCTACCTTTTAGTCATTAGGTTTTTTTATCTTATCTACATTTCCTAAATACTATAGTTATGCCTCATATAATCACCTGTTTAAAGTTAAGGAGGAGAAAATTAAATGAGGTAATGAAGCAGCTATATATCTATTTCTCATTCATCTCTGTAAAATCATCAGTAACAATGTCTGCTCTTCACTTTTGGATTGTGTTTTAACTTGCCTCAGGTACCTTAGAGTTATCATTAAGTGGCTCAAACCATTTTACAGTGATTTTCCAAATGAATTTCTGATGTCCACTCCTGGCTAATAACTTACATTTCCTGTAATTACATATTGAAGTAAAATATTACTATCTCTCCAAAATTGCACTGGGAAAATATTTATTGGAATTTAGAATACTAGTGAGTATAACTATACTAGTTCCTAGGAATAATCTCAAATTCAAGATTATAAGAGGTGGTAAAACTGATTTTTAGCATATAATTTGGCCCAAGTCAAATAAATTATCATTTGTATCAGAAGTTCTTTAAGCTGTGTTGGTAATTGGAATGTTTGCATCTTTATGTCAGTGCAGAACCCATTTTCAAATAGATACCAAAATAAACCTAAAACAATTGATGAATAGGATGTAAATTTTAAATTAATTTATAATAATAACTCCAAAATTTAATTCATAAGTTAGTTATAAATCTACTCATTTATAAGAGATCATTACAAAATTATTATCCTGTGTCATATACCGTATAGCTTGTGTATAAGCTGAGTTTTTCGGCACATTTATTATGCAGTTTTTGTGGTAAAATTAGGTACCTCGGCTGATATTTGGGCCAGCATATACTTGAGTATATACACTAATTATATCTTGTGGTTGTACTTTTCTATCAAAATGATAGTAATAGTAAAAGTAATAGTCCCACCCCACCGAACCAAGGTGAAACACTAAGAGCGTGCAACAGAACAGTAAGGGGAGCAGAGCAATGAAGTCCCTGGGGAATACTGAAAATAGACTGTGGGGCCAGGGTGTGGCACCCCATCAGATTCTATTGAAAAACACTCATAAAGTTCAACAAACGGAACTTGAACTATGTATAGGCTTTACTTTTTTGTCATTTTGTTGTTGTTGCTTTCTTTTGTTGCTTTGTTTTGCTCTGTCTTGCTTTTGTGCTTATTATTGTCTCTGCATGTATACATAGATAAGACAGGCAGGATAAAAAATCCAGAGGAGAAAAAAATGGGACTGACGGTTCCCAGGGGGTCACTGGAGAGGAGGAGGTGAGGGGAAAGGAAGTGGGGATTAACAAAGGGAACAACAAGTGATCTAAAATCAATAGCAAGGAAGGTGTTGGAAGCCTGGTAGGCCTGATCAAGGGCAATGTAACCGAGAGGAATTGCTGAAACCCAAATGAAGGCTGAACATGATAGTGGGACAGAGGAAAGTAAAAGGAAATGGAAGAAAGAACTAGGAGGCAAAGAGCATTTATAGAGGTCTAAATACAGGCATGTACATATGTAAATATATTTATATGTGATGATAGGGAAATAGATCAATGTACATATATTTATAGGTTTATTATTAAGGTAGCAGATGGACATTGGGCCTCTACTCAGGTACTCCCTCAATTGAAGAACACTTTGTTCTAATAACCTGGCATTCCATGATACTCACTTTCCTGACACAGTTGTTGAAGACAAAGAGGTTGCATAAGCAAATGTGGTGAAGAAAACTTATGATGCCCGGTTATCAAAAGATATAGCATCTGGGGTCTTAAAGGCTTGAAGATAAACAAGCTGCCATCTAGCTGAGGAGCAACAAACCCTGCATGGAAGAAGCATATCGGCCTGGGTGATCATGAGGTGTTGGTAGGATCAGTTATCAGGCATCAAAGACCCAGAACAGAAAAGCATATCACTGTGAATGAAGTGAAGTACAGAGTGAAGACCTAAAGCCCATCTGTAGGCAACTGGACATCCTCTTACAAAAGATTCTCAGAGAGGAGACAAGCCAGTCAGGGTTCAGTGTAGTACCATTGAAACATACAACTTTCCTCTAGTTCTGACCCCAATTCTACCTTACAAATCTGGCTAGACCAGAGCATGTACATGGGTACAGATAAGAGCTGGAAACACAGGGAATCCAGGACAGATAAACCCCTCAGGACCAATATTGAGAGTAACTGTACCAGGAGAGGATGGGGAAGGTGGGGGGAGGAAGGGGAAACCGATCACAATGATCTAAATATAAACCCCTCCCAGGGGGATGGACAACAGAAAAGTGGGTGAAGGGAATCATTGGTCAATGTAGGACATGAAAAAATAATAATAATTTATAAATTTTCAAGGATTCATGAGGGAGGAGAAAAAATGAGAGTCTGATACCACAGCTCAAGTACAAAGGAAATATTTTGAGAATGACGATGGCAAAAAATGTACAAATATACTTGACACTATGGACAGTTGTATGAATGGTGATAAGAGTTTTACAAGCCCCCAATAAAATGATTTTAAAAAAAGAAAAGTAATAATCCCTGTTACTTTCAAAATTGGACAGGAAGAGTAAAATTCCAAAGATGTAATTATAATTGATAGGGTACAATTTCTATGTAATAAAATTACTAGAAAGGAAAGAAAATATCAGCTCAAATCTCCTCTTGTCCTTTAATATTTAAATGTTCAGATATTAGTCAACAAAAAAGTGAGGTGAAGTCACTAAATACATGTTTTTACAGAGCACATTTAACAATTTTCATATATAGTAAATTTATTTTTAAATCAGTTAAAATGTCAAGTATGAAATAACAGAATAGATATGAGTATTTACTGATTATAAGATTGTGACAGTCATTTTTATTTAAAATAGCAGTGTGTGATACCTCATCCCTTTGACACTTTGTGACCTCACAGGCTGGTGTGCACCTGGTTTGTCTTCAGTGACTGTGCCGGGGTAGGCTGGTGTGCTTCTTCCATGTGGGTTTTGTTGTTTCTCACCTAGATGGCTGCCAGTTTATCTTCAGGCCTTTAAGACCTCAGATGCTATATCTTTTGATAGCCAGGCAGCATCAGCTTTCTTCACCTCATTTGCTTATGCACCTGCTTTGTCCACAGTGACCTAGTTGAAGGGATCAGGTATCAGGCATCAAAGAAAAAAAAAAATCATAGGATTGTGAATGAGGGGGGAGTACAGAGTGAGGACTAAAGGCCCATCTGTGGGAAATTGGACATCCCCTTGAAGAAGGGCCACGGGGAGGACACAAGCCAGTCAGGGTGCAGTGTAGCAATGATGAAACATACAATTTTCCTCTAGTTCTTGAATGCTCCCCCCCCTCCCCCCATTATCACAATCCCAATTCTACCTTACAAATCCAGCTGACCGGAGGACATACACTGGTACAGATAAGAACTGGAAATGCAGGGAATCCAGGATACATGATCCCTTCGGGCCCAGTGGTGAGAGTGGCAATACCGGGAAGGTAGAGGGA
>NW_022103908.1:19362112-19410266 GCF_000313985.2 Echinops telfairi | reverse complement strand
ATGTGCTTTACACAATTGATCTATGTATTGTGATGAATCGTATGAGCCTCAATAAATTGATTAAAAAAATTTAAAAAAGAAAAAATATGGAAAGAAAAAAATTAATAGTTAAAAAATAACATAAAAAGAGAGATAAACAGTTAAACTGCAGACAGAATAAGATTATTTACATAGACATTTTACAAATGCAGGATAAATATTAATCTAAATAAATTAATGATGAAGAAGGTGATAAGTAACCACTGTCTGTATACAAAAGAAGGTTCACACACAGGTGCATAATCTTAAACCAAAAATAAAGATGAAGACATTTATATAACTAAACTTTTTAATGGCCATTTAATTTTTTTTAAATGAAGACCACTAACAAAACAGCAATTGTAAGAATAATGTTATACACTGTTGGTAATGGTAAGGGCAAATAGAATTCTAAGATAGTTCTTGTAGAAAATGTAGATAATACTTGGATATAAATTCAGCAGTTTATTAGATTTGGGGGAAGAAACAGATCTCTTCACTTGCTGCATATCTTGTGAGAAGAAACACTGATTACGTTTGTTCTAAACTATCCTTTCAAGGAGAGTCATGCAGATAACAGCGTGGTAAGATGCAGACAGTATCTTCCTCTGGAGCACAGACCAGGTTCATTTGCTACATGTATAACAAAGACGCCACCTTCTTTCCAAGCAATGATCAGGTAGATTTATTGCCCATTATAAAACATTAGAGTTATGCTTTTCCATTATGCACCACACAGTATATAGGTATCATCTGGCACTCTTACTGCCACTTTGGGAAACAGGGCCGAGGAAACCAAAATAAATAATGAAATTCTATATCTGCTATGCTTGTCAGTAGTAATCTGTCCTGTGTCTCCGATCCTGGAATCTTGTCTTCTGCCAGAGACTAATAATTGTTCAGGCCTTCTAGTTACCTGGCAAACAGTGAAACCTCAAACCCTTCCTGTTTTACGTACATTGTAAATCAGATCAGTCTTTTGTATTTAATAAAAAGTCATTTTTAAATATTTGTTTTTATTTCTGCTACAACTAATCCATCTGTCAAGTAAAGCATAATTTGTTTTTATTTATAAGCAGAAGAATCACTTATATTGTGAAATATGTATTTTAATGCAATATAATCTGAAGTATAAAAATTAAATTGTCATATAATTCACATTAAATTGGAATCAAATTATGTGAATGGTTATCTGCTGAGTTTAGCCCGTGTGATTATTTATGTGTCCTTAATTCAGTCTTGCAAAACACAATTAAATTTAAAACAATCAGCATCTTTAATGAATTCTGTTTTCATTGTCTGAAGATGATGAGGATGGTTGACAATGATTCCTAATTTTTAAACATAAAAATTATATACATTTGTGAAATCTGTGTCTTATTTTATTTACTAATTCAAAATTGGTTTGGTCTATATATGAAGTGTATTTCTAATTTTTATTATGTAAGCAATATTCAAACATTTACATAATATAAATAAATGTGTGGAGAAAACTTTCACAAAGTATTTTTATCTCTCTTTCTCTCTTAAGCAGCTAAAGTATTTTGCTTTGTTCCCTAAAGGAGTCTTTATATTTAAAGTCACACATGTATTATTCATATGTACAAACATAAGTCTTGGTCACTTATTTTCTGGATTAGGAATTCATCAATATAAAAGCAATCAATCTATCAATATATAAACTTGAATTTTCTTCTATGCAATAACACACCAAACCTACCATCATTGAGTTGAGGTTGATGAGCAGAGCCTTAATATAGCATAGGCTCCCAACTCTATTTGGCCTACCACCCTCTCTTTGGAAAAAAATTTACTCAGTGTGACCCCTGGCAATTAAAAACTATTGTACAATAGCCTATCCTCCAGTATGAAGTGTATTATTTTGCTGAACTTTTAGGTTCAACCAAGAGAACCCGGTTGTCCCAATGCCCCCAGGTGGCAATAGGAAATACTTACAGGCTTCAGAGGCTATAAATCTTAAAGAGAGCAGATAGTATCATCTTCCTCTTCTGCAGTGGCTGCTGGATTTGAACCACAGACCTTTCGGGTTGCAGTACAATGTTTATCCTACAGCACCATCAGGGCTCCTTTTTTATGTCTTACAAACACCTACAATTGCACTTTCATTTTTTTCCTTACCATTGATAGCATATTTCTCTCTCTTTTTTTTTTTGATAGCATATTTCTCAATGGTCTTCACAGATACATATGTGATGATTAGACTTTTCTGTCAGCATGGTGTACCTGTAAGAAGATTATAGGTGCAGTCTAATCTATCAATCAGGTCACAGTCTAACAACCTCTCCTTGGGAATATGGCCTATTTATAAGAAACCTGGTAGATAACTTGTCTTTCTCTCTTTCTGCTTTTCTCCATCCTGTCTGTTTGCATCCTGTCTCTAGGTTCATGTGGTGTGCCAACCACGGGAGCTGTAAGTGTCCTCCCATCTTTCTGCTGACCTTGAATCAGCACGACCGCATCCACTGGCCCGTGTTCCCCTAGCCTCCTGTGTCTCCTCCTTGCTTCATCAGCTAACACCTGCATTAGTCTGGAGAGGCCTCCAGCTGGAATCTGATCTCTGGACTTAATTTGGACTGGGTTGGGACTCTTTAGTTTTATAAATGTCCTTCTAAATATGAAGTTCTTTCTTATACTGGGTTGCTTCCCTAGAAAACACAATCTAATACAGCATATAATTGTGTACTTACACACGCATTCTCCTCATTTATCAACTATCTCATTATCTGATATTTAGCATTTATAAAAATATTTTAAAATCTGCCCAGATATGTTGTGAATTAACCATGTACAAATGCCAATGTACTGACTCTGATTGTTAAGGTTTATAGACCAGTGTGGCTGTCTCAGGATGATCAGTAATTTGGCATCTATACAATGATGGAATTCGGCATTCAAGGGAATGATGCAGTCATCTTCCATTTTGTGAAGACCTGAAGTAAACTTCTATATTTGCATAATGCCAAATTCTGCTTAATGGTTTGTATTCTCTTTGGAACATAATATTGGTGATATATTTGTATATTAATATATATTAATATACCAATATATTTAATATATTGGTATATTAATATATATTAACATGCAAATATATTTAATATATTATATTAATAAAATATATAGTAACATACAAATATATGTGTGTATATATATATACGAATAGAAAATATATATTCTTTTTATCACGTTTGTATACATTTCCAAATTTTTGGTATATTTACACACACAAATGAAACACACATACATTAAAGGACATAGAGAATATGTATGTGATTTTGTGTCTCACTAAATGTTACAAGAGTTTCAAGGCTGAGATTGAGGTCTTTCTATGGTAAACATTTTCTCTTCAGTTCTGGCTCTGAAATTCTGACCTCTAGATCTTATTACTCAAAATTATAGACAATTCAATTTTTCAGATCAGTTTAATTGTTTGGGGTGTTTTGTCTATATGCAAGTATAATTTATACTAAGTCAATTTCCTCAAGTTGTCCATTTCAACTTATAAATATCAATTTATTAGACCCACTTGATAAAGTCGTGATGCTATTTTTCTCTCCTGTATGATTTCCAGAAATGAGAATGGAAAAATTTAGACTAAGTATCTACCATGCTTCTAATAAATTATTAGAGGGATAATTTTAGTATTCAATTTCAGTACTTGAAAAGTAAGGATGTTACTTTGAGACCTATGATGTGCCTGACAACAGCACACTAACCTAATATGGAAGTGAAAGTGGGAACTGAATAAGGAAAAACAGAGAAGAATTCATATGTTTGAATTATAGTGTTGGCAAAGAATCTTGAAAGAACAAAGAACTGTCAAAAAAATAGATGTCTTCTTGAAGGAAATACAGTCAGAATTCCCCTTAGAGGCAAGTATGGCAAGACTTCATCTGCAGTCATTGGGACATGTCATCAAGGGAGACAGTACATCATGCATGGTAAACTTAAGGGGCAAAGAAGGTCCTTGATAAGATGGATTGGCAATGACTTCAACGGGCTCAAACACAAGAACAACTTAAGGATGACTCAGGACTGCACCAAGTTCCAGAGTTGGAGCCAACTTGAAGGCACCTAACAACAACAATTCAGAAAAAGAATATACAAATACAGAGACAATCTGTTCTATTAACTAAGGATAATATATGAAATTCTTCTTGTTCTGTGTTTCTTTAAAGAAATGTTATTGAATAAATACATTTTAAGACAGTTGCTGATAGTAGAGGGGCTATATGTAGAGAATTCAAAAGTAACATTAAGTGAAAAAAGTGAGTCATGAGTATGATACAGTGGTTAAATAGTAATATAGCTAATATATATGGAATTTTAGCTAAATTTCAGTAAAGGTCACAGTGCTTCAATATGATAGGTTTCATTAGCATACCTTTCTATGGATGAGAATGATGAAAAATAGAAAAATTAAGTAAAATCTCTAAGTGACGAAATTTCATGTAAGCACATGTGATTCTGGTGCTAAAGTTTCTATTTGTAGGAGTGAATATGGAAGCACTGGCATTGGGCTAACTGATCACAGCTGATTAATACAACTGATTCATGGGGCTCTTCATAAACTGCATACAACTGAAAGCAAATAGATCTAGAACAGAAGTTCTCAACCTGTGGATGGCAACCCCTTTGGAGGTCAAATGACCCTTTCACAGGGGTCACCTAAGACCATCGGAAAACACATATTTCCGATGGTCTTAGGAACTGAGATTCTGCTCCTCATTCGATACGCCCACAGACGAGTACCCAGCACGAAGACTGTTACCCAGGCTACACCATGCTTCAAGACAAAATTTCCTTTTTCATTAGAAATAGATTTTTCACAACATATAATTACATATTGTTTTTGTGATTAATCACTGTGCTTTAATTATGTTCAATTTGTAACAATGAAAATAAAACCTGAAAATTGGATATTTACATGACTATTCATAACAATAGCAAAATCACAATTATGAAGTAGGAATGAAAATAATTTTATGGTTGGAGGGTCACCACAACACGAGGAACCATACTGAAGGGTCGGAGAACCACTGATGTAGACCATTCTTCTAATCTGCTGGGTGTGGCAGTGCTGCTAAATTCTCCTTGTTCTTAAAATGTCCACATATTCCTTATAATAGAAACATACAAGAGAGTATCTCCAAAAAATGGAATTTATTTTCAAAATTATGAATTTGAAATTTTGAACAAAACAATCTATTACTTTCAAAGCACTCTCTACTACACTTAATACATTTGACAAATCTGTGATTTAACTCTTGGAAACATTTTTCAAAGTCATCTCTTTGGATGGCTGACAGCACCTTCATTGTTTTTTCTTCACCTCTTCTAAGTCTTCAGATCACTGTCCTTCATGACCCTCTTCATGAAACTTCTTTGTAGAACCACAAAGAAGTCTCATGGAGTAAGGTCAGGTGAGTAAGATGTGTGTGGCAAGAGAGGCATGCTGTTTTTTGTCAAAAACTGATGCACTGAAATGGCTTCATGAGCAGGTGCATTGTTGTGGTGGCAAAACCAGTCGCCTGGCTGCCACAAACCAGGCCTTTTTTGTTACAAACTGTTGCACAATCTTTTCACAACCTCTAAATAGAAAGTTTGATTAACAGTCTGACCTGGTGGAACAAACTCCAAATGCACTACAATTAGACATTTTTCATTTGAGAAGTTGGCAGATAGCCAGAACAAGGTTTATCATCAATTGACATTTCACCCTTTTTGAATTGAGGAAAACACCCCTACACTTGAGTTTTACCCATAGCACTGTCCTTGTAAGTTGTGATCAACATTATAACAGTTTCTGTAACATTTTTCCCAAGCAGGAAACAAAAATTCACAGCTGCATGATGTTCTTTTAAATTGGCCATCACAAAAAAATGAGATTCAAGTAAAACTTGAAAAAAATGACTGTGAAAAATTCACTGTGACCAGAGAGAAGCTTCCCAGGGGATGCCACTAGGTGCACTAACTCAGAGCCAATTGCTCTTTGCTCTCCTAGAGGGGAAAAATGCACACTTCAAAAGCTTCAGTCTGCCCTGCCCAAAGTAATTCCATTGTTTTGGGGAGGGGATACCCCCTTGTATAAACACAAAAAATGTGAGTGGGATACTGTTTCTTGCAACCTGATTTTCTAACTAACTGGAAAATAGTCTTAAACATAGCATTTTCAAATGTATGCCCAGACTATGAACCAATTATTTCTGAATTTCTAAGACTATTATTTTTTTTCTTTCCCTGTGAGAATCAAACATATGCCTAATTAGAACTCTAGCTAACTGACTATGGCTTATTTTCATGGGATAGCTTATTCTTATTAAGTATGGTACAACAATCTACATTTATTCAAATATATTGAAGTCGTCTTCTTCTGGCCCATCGAACCACAGTGTTGAGTAAAACAGCAGCCATAGCTTCACTTCTTCCACCTGAGGACACACAACACCTACAGCAGAGCGTCCTGCTCCTCATTTCACTGAGGAGACTTTTACTTTCAATGTCTATGTCTCCCTCTTTGCCTCAGCTTGTAGCAAGCACAGAACGACAGGGACCTGACAGGGGGAACCAGGTTTGTAGATGGGGCTGCCCGCACCTCTCCGAGATAGCAGCTGTCACGATGGGGCAGATGAGAAGGGCTGCCTGTCTTTATGACCACTCCATGCAGGTATGCTGCAGAGCCACGCCTATCACTGTGTCTTAGTTTCTGGGGATGGCTTCTATTGCACAAATGCTTAGAAATCCTACTAGGGCTTATTTTATGGATATGTCTCATTTTCGGGGAAACATGGTGTTTGGTGCATTGAAGTAGGTTTCAGCTCAACCCTACAAAGAATAGGATGAAACATCTCCCTGTCCTGCATTATCTTCTTAATTATTATGCTTGAGCCCATTGTTGAAGGCACTGGATCAACCCATGGAGTATTCTTATGTTTTAATGACCCATTGCTTTAGCAAACATGATGTTTTCTTCTAGATAATTGGCTCTCCTGATACATGTTCCAATTATATGAGATGGCATCTTTCAATCTTGGCTTCTAAGCAATGTTCTGCCTGTACTTCTTCCAAGCACATTAGTTTGTTCTTCTGACAGTCCATGGTACTTTCATTCTCCTTCTTCAACACTATTATTTAAATGCTTCAATCCTTCTTTGGTCTTCTTTATTCAATATTCAGCTTTCACGTTCATTTGAGGTACCATACATATTTGAGTACACAAGGTAACTAAAAATACCATTTGGCTTAAATCAGGCACACCTTAGTCCTCAAAGTAACCTCTATGTTCTTCAACCCTTTAAATATATCTTGTGTAACAGATTTGCCCAACATAATATATTGATTCTTGGCTGCTGCTTTCTTGAGTATTGATTTTGGATCTTAACAAAAGTTAATCCTTCACAACTTCAATCTTGTCTTCTTTTATCTTAATGTTGTCTGTTCTTATAGTTTTGAGGGTATTGGTTTCTTTTACATTGAGTTGCACTCTACACTGAAGAAATTAATTAAAATAATTGCATTAATACTACTTAGGCTTTTAATATCGAATAGTGAAAAATTGATTCTGCTTTGTTTTGAATGATTTTTACAGGCTCATATATTTTAATTTCCATTGTAAACTATGTCTAGGTAAACATAACTACATAATCTTAGATAAAAGTGTATGTTATTTATAAAGAGTAAATATTTACTTAGGAAAAAATAAGAATTAGCATCCTATGTTGTTAGATAATTTATTCTTGTGATATTGCTTCATTTCAAATGTGTACTAAAATCACACCTCCTTAAATGACTGTGCACAAATATTCAACTGTGTGAATCATACAAAATTATAAATAACATTGCAAAGAATAGAAATTCCAGAGTACTTATTTATGGTCATAGAACATGCACATAGAGCAAGTGGTAAGCATTTGAACAAATCAAAAGGATATTAAATGGCTTACAATACAGAAAAATGTGGGTCCATTCAGCGTTGTATCCTTTCAAAATACTTATTCAAAATGTGTGTTGAGCAAATAACCCAAGAACCTGAACTCTGAAGAAGATTGTGACATCAGGTTAGAGGGAAGCTTCATTAGCAACCTGCACTATGGAAATGACTTTGCTTCCTGAAATGGAAGGGGATTTGAACCATTTACAAATAAACATGAAAGATTACAGGCTTCAGTAAGCATTAAGTTCAATATATAGAAAACAAAGATTCTCAAAACTGACCCAACAAACATCCTGATTAATGGAGGAAAATGAAGTTGTCAAGGGTTTCATATTACATGGATCAAAATCATCATCCAGGAAGGTATCAATCACTAAATCAACTCTACGTGGCATTGGAGAAATCTTCTGCAAAAGCCCTCTAAACACCGTTAAAGAGCAAATACATTCCTTTGAGAATGAAATCTGCCTGAACCCAGTCACATTATTTTTAATCGTTAAATATGAACATGGAAGTTTGAAAATGAATAAGGAAAGACAACAAAGAATTTGTATCTTTTTATTGTGGTGTTGCTCTAGACTATAAAACCTACTATGAATTTCCAGAGGAAGAAACAAATCTGCCTGGGACAACGTAAAGCCAGAATGCTGCGTAGACATGAGAATGGCAAGACTTCTGTCACTTCCTTTGGGCTGGTTATGCAGAGAGACTAGTCTCTTTTGATGGACACAACGCTATGGATTCTTCTCACTGTCAGGGAGTCAATGTTGACTCAAAGCAAGCTTCTAGGGTCGAGTAGAACTGCCCTGAGTGTTTTCGAGACTGTACTGGTTTACAGGAGTAGAAAGCCCCAGTTTTTTTCCCATGAGACCACGGGTGGTTTCAGACTGCCCACCTTGCAGATTGCAACCCAAGAAGGATAAAGTCAGGGGAAAAGAGGAAGAGTCTCAATGAGACAGATTCACACAATAGCTACAAAAGTGGGCTCAAACATAAAAATTGTTGTGAAAATGACCCAGGACCAGGCAGGGATTAATTCTGTTATCCCCAAGGTCACTATGATTCAGAACTCTGATGACTGAACTAAGCAGGAATAGCATCTTTTAAAATATTGTGTGTTAGGTGAAATGAATGACAAATATTCCTAGTTAGGTTTAAAAGGCTTCTCTGTACAAGTATTAAATCGACCAATAATACACTTGAAAATATATACTTTTAAGGTACCCAGATGCAATCTACTGCTTATAAAGGCCTATGACTAAATAGTTGTTAATTTCAAGGATTTAAGTAAGCAAGAAAGTAGTACAGAAGCAGAAAATAGATGTCTTATTGTATAATAACCCTAAATAAATATCTTAGAGATATTATATCAACTGTTTATTATTTACACAAGAGATAGGGAATATTGCATACTTAATATTAAATATGTTCTATGTCTTTTAACTGTTAAAACTTGGAAGATATTGATTATAGAAAGGCCAAAATGGGCTTTCAAAAGTCAGTAAAATAAAACAAAGTGTTCAAGTTTAAGTTATAAATGAAAAACCTAGACTTCCTTTTTTTGCATCCTTGATTTATATCTAGCTGAGATGATCTAGGATTCAAAGTGTTTTCATGTTATTAGCACCATCAGATGGTCTGCATAAAATACTTATACGTCTGCTGGACAAAGGTTGACATAATTGGCACCCTTCTGGCATCTAAACGGAGGCAGCAGAGATGGAAACATCCTGGTCCCCATAGGGGTTCCTACAGCTCAGGCCTGAGGCGTCGTTTCAGAATGGAGTCAAGAATCCTACAGTTACTGTATACAAAAATAGAAAACTTGTCAACTTAGCTTGTTATATGGCATTTCCCATAAATGCTGAATTCATTTTTAAAACAAGGAAAGCTATAGAGGGTAGGCAGAGAAACAGCTCTAGAAAATAATGACCTATGGTGAGACTTCAAAAAGTATGGGGGAAAATCCCATAATGTTATTTCCATTTTCCCACAAATTGAAGCCCCCTCATAAACTTCATGGTAAGTCTTGGACATTTTATTTTTAATATTTACAAGTTTTTCCACAGTGAATGACCACTTTCTGTCTTGATGAATATGTTCTGGTGAAAGATGAGGCTTTCCAATCCTACAAAGGGTACAACCCTGGGAAAACCACAGGAGATGTATGTGGCCTGAAGGGTGGCCATGAGTCAGAATGGCCTTGGTGGCATGAGTTTTAGCAGCACTGGTAGCGTCCTGGTTACACATTGGGTTGTTAACTAAAAGGTCAGCAGTTCAAAACTACCAGCTCTCCTCTGGAGAAGATGGGGCTTTCTACTTTCATAGAGTTTCAGTCTGAGAAACACGCACAGGAGAAGTTCTGCCCTGTCCTATGACTAGATGGCAGTGAGTTTGCTTTGGGTTTTGAGAAAGATATTTCAAAAGCCCAAATGATGTATGTTACAAGAGAAATCTGAATTCAATAGAGGGAAAAAGTAAATGCTATGGAATAAATATGAATAACTTTATTTACCTTTGATTTCTAGTATTAGAATTGTTTCAAGGATAGATAAAACTCATCATTCTTAAAGTAGTGTTGGAACAAAGAGCCTGTTAAGATCCTTAATATATCTTAATATCGTATGATCAAGATTCTCCAGTTCTGGAAAATTTTTCTTGAAATGAAATTAATTGCAAATAAAAGCTTAGTTCCCACAGATACATATGGAAAATCTGTGGGAACAAAGCATATAGGTATATATATATATACCTAAGCTTATAGGTATATAGCATAAAGGTTTGTGGAAATTATCCATGATTTTTTATTTCCATTTTCCACAGAATTTTGAACTATTATCTAGATAACCAATTTGTATATAACCTACAGCTATAAATAAATCTCCATAAAGTCTACTACATTAAAAATTTGAAGTACATACAATAGGGCGTAGTAACAGGCACTATGTTTAAAGACAAAACAAAATATTATTCTTACCGTATGTATTATGTTAAAAAAGTTTTCATGTATCTGAATGTGCTTCTTTAATCATTTGTATCTATTGGAAGGTTCAATATTGTGGGAAACAGAACCGAGAAGAGAGCATATGCGGACAAATTCTCTACATTCATATGTTAAGGAGTCTGGAAGGCTGGGGCTCCCATGGAGGGAGACCTTCACATTCATGGGTTAGAGATGTGTCCTACTCACATTCTCCTAAGTAAAATTTACTCCCCATGATGTCCCCCATAGTCATGCCCATTTAAGGTGCTATTTGCAAGTGCATGGTTAGTACTATCCATATTCTTGAAGGTCAACTGCTTGAATGCTATATGCCTGAAGATTGTCTGCCATGTAGAGCAAGCAACCAGACCCTATTGTCTGTCCCACCCTACATATGGCCCCTCACTTCTCATAAGGATCATAGGTTCCCCTGGAGAAGAACTCAAAGACACCTAAGGTCAAGCCAGCTCAGAGATGACCAATGTTAGACTAGCATGTTAACTCTGGAGCTCACCCATTCTGTTGTGTATGTACCTTCCTCTCACATGTATGCCTCTAGGACCTCTCCTTCCTTTAGCCTGTACAGCCTTATCCTCCTTCCTCATGTTACATGTATCACTCTAATACAACCCCTTCCTGTCCCAGATGTGCTTACCGTGGCTTGCATGCCTATGAGAGAATACATTACTGCCTCATTCTGGTTCTGGTCACCATGGAAGAGGTGAGCCTTTGCATGTTTTGTCTGATGTCTCGTTAATTTACCCCTCAATTACACAACTTCCCCCTTAGGACCCATCCGGATGTGAGGCTGGATCCCATACACTATATGCTGTCTACCTGATGCGACAAACATTTGACTGTCATTAGAAATGAACTATATCTAACCCTTCTGACTTTGATACAAATTCAGAATAAAAGTATACTTAATAATGGGATTCATTCATAATGCAAGGACTGCCTATATGGATACAAAGAGAGGGCAGTATTTAGCAAAATGGAATATTCAATACATATTAAAAACATACTGTTACAAGTCAAAATAAAATTAATAAAGAAAAAACCCTAAAATCTTTTATTACAGATGAATTCTCACCTAGTTATAATTTTGAAATCACAAGCTTTGAAATAACAAGCTCTAAATCAGTAAAAACCCAAAAGTTTTATTCTACACAAGTTATATTACTTAGTTTAAGGATATAACATATTATTCAAACAAGTACTATCAGTAATAGATTACAGAATGTATTTTATTTATTAAATCTAGGATATCTATAATTGTATCAGAATGTGACTCAGAGACCATTTGTAATATACAGGTTTTATTCTAAAAGATTTTGTGCTCATTTTGAAAGACAATTTGGTAATAACTGGGGAAAGAGCTAAACTAGTTTTCATGAGTCTGTTTCAAAGTAGACTGGAAACGTCAACCTTAAAAGTAATAAGATAGTGTTTACTTTTTTTCAATCGCAGAGATACCCTAAAATGACTCCTAAAGCAAAAATAGTCATTTCATTTGACTGACTTAAAATATCACCTGGGTTTTGTGTAGGCTCTTCACAAAGTAAAATTATTTTAATATTACCTTGGAAGTTGTAAAAAAAGGGACTCTGTGCTGAGGCTAGGAAGGAGGTATTTTACTTATTTTATTGTTTTCTAGAATGTGAGCCAAGCTTGGAGTAAAACACTCCCCATCCTCAGTTGTCAGCACTAAAATTGTTTATTCCAGATGTAGCCACTCTTTTGTCAACTCTGACCTTGAACTTTAGGACAATGACTAGTTTTATGTTTGTTTACATAGCACTTACATTGAAAATTAACCATGCATCATTCTAAATATTTTCCTAAATGATCTTTGCAAAAAAACTCACTTTGAACATATGCAAATAAAACTTCCCAGTCTCCTAAAATGTCTCACCCCTCAATGGAAGGGATTAGACATTGCTATTCTTAGCTATATACTCCTGACAAGCTGATCCCTGCACTGTCCTGGCAGCAGTCACAGCCTGGTAGGACTGTGACTCAGAAACTAGTGAAAGCCGGAGCTCTTCAATTCTACCCTTTTATGTCCGTTAAAATAATAGTCAAATGCACTGCCTCCCCTCTCCCAGAATATAATTGAGATGCAGGCAACGATTCCAAGAAACATGGAGTGTTTTGTACAGGAGTCAAAACATTTCTCGTTCTGCACTCCTCCCAAATAAAAGGCTTTATGGCTTTGCTAGTTGCATGGGAAATGTTCAGAGAGCACTGCCAAGTACAAGAGTACTTGCCTGTTTCCCAGTAGTCCTCTGTCATAATCTATCCATTTGCTGTAGTGTTACCATGACATTTAGCTTGAAAATACTTTGTTCAAGGACACATTGGCTGAAGGAAAAGATCCAAAACACATAAACATGTTTTGTCCTCCTAGCTAGTTATCATAATGTGCACTCAGAAGGCAAGATATATTTAAAATCGGGGCTTCCAAAGACAAGAAAATATAAACAAATAGAATCTTCATTTTTACTCTTTCCCTACCTTAAGGGGTTAGATTCACCTCTGACTAATTAGAACACGCCACTCCTCCACCCCTGTAAATAATTGAGAACCTAAATATAATACTTGAATTGTATATGATATTTTAATTAAAGTTTATGTGATGAACATAGTATGCATTTTAAAACAACTTTCAGGAGACAGCTTTGCTAAACATGTTCCTTTATTTTACTGCTAAGATCATCTTTCAATTTTGACATTGCAATAAAAGATAAAGATGCTATTTCCTAGAGTAAAGTAAGCAGAGAAATATTGCTTGGAAAAAGAATATTTACTAATTATATATATATATATTGTTCAAAGGCATAAATAGCCAATAAGGACAAAGCTATCCTCAGTACGGGTTTCACTAAAGACAACACACATGACATATTACTATATCCTCCTGGGTCTATAAAGAAAACCCCACAATTATCACTTTACAAAAGTAATTTATTCAGAAAACAGAAGCTCCCCAGGAAACATTTGGTCATCAACAGATTACACTGCCTCTAACATATTTAGGGAATGATAAATATAGCTGGTAACAACCGCAGGAGCATTGGCAAAACCCACTGGGAACAGGTCTGGAGATTTTTCACAGCAGTAGATGTTTATAATTCACAGTTAAGTATCTGAAGATTAAAAGGCCTACATAAATTCTCAGAATTTTTGACACAAAAATCAAGTGACTTAATTAGATTATATTAATTTGTATCATATTTGCATAAATTGTCGAAAATTATAATGGAGAGGAAGTAGCTAATGAGTTTAAAGAAAAATTACTCAATATATATCTTATTTAGTTCTTAAAGGAGTATACTTAGTATTTATTTTTACTTAGGACATAGAGTCACAGAGATATGTTTGAAAATTTAAAAGACTCTGTTCTGACTTTACACATGAACACAATTCACTTCTATATTATTCCTCATAATAAATTATATATCTTTTTTAGTTACTTGTTGTTGTTAATTGAGAAATCTCTGATACTCATATATAGTGATACCATTATTTTAAAAGAGCCCGGTTGCACTGTACGATGAACATTGCACTGCCATCCTTAGGTCAGGAGTCCAAACTCACCAGCTGCCTCTCGGAAGAAAGATGAGGCTGTCTACTCCCATAAGATAACCTTAGAAGCACAAAGAGTCAGTGTCACAAAGATAATCAACTCAATGGAAATGAACAGTTGAAATTAATTTTAATATTCATTTTCTGAATTTATATTTCCACTCAATTTCCTACTATAATATACATAGCTTTGAATTAAATTGTATAAATTATATAACATATAGTTAATATAAAATAAATAATAAATTTTATATGTGATATATGGAACCATGATTAAATGCTTGATGGCCAAATGAAAAGGCAGTGGTTTAAATGTACCAGCTGTACCATGGGGGAAAATGTGATCATTAAGAAATTATAGCCTTGGCAGCCCTAAGGGGCAGCTTCCCTCTGTCCTATAGAATTACCAGGAGTCAAGTCGACTTGATGATGGAAGTTTGCATTTAAAAAAAAATACAGTAGATGCTCACTTTCCTGGCATGATCACTGAAGACAATGGGTGCACAAGCAAATGTGGTGGGGAAAGCTGATGGTGCCTGGCTGCCAAGAGATATAGCATCTCAAGTCTTAAAGGCCTGAAGGTAAACAAGCAGCCATCTAGCTGAGAAACAATAAAACCCACATGGAAGATGCACACGAGCCTGTCCGGACTCGATTGCTGAGGACAAAGTGGGTGCATAAGCAAAAGTGGTGAAGAAAGCTGATGGTGCCCGGCTATCAAAAGATATAGCACCTGGAGTCTTAAAGGCTTAAAGATACACAGGCAGCCATCTACCTAAGAAACAACAAAGCCCACATGGAAGAAGCACACCAGACTGTGAGATCACAAGGCATTGAAGGGAACAGGTATCAGACATCAAAGACAAACATCAACAACAACAACAACAAAACCATAGCATTGTGAATGAAGGGGAGTGCGGAGTGGGGACCCAGGGCCCATCTGTGGCAAATTGGACATCCCCTTGCAGAAGGGCTACGGGGAGGAGACGAGCCAGTTGGTACAGTGTAGCAATGATGAAACATACAATTTTCCTCTAGTTCTTGAATGCTTCCTCTCCCCCACTATCATGATCCCAATTCTACCTTACATATCCAGCTGGACTGGAGGATGTACACTGACACAGATAGGAACTGGAAACACAGGGAATCCAGGACAGATGACCGCTCAGGACCAGTGCTGAGAGTGGCGATACCAGGAGGGTGGAGGGAAGGTGAGGGAGAAAGGGGGAACAGATTACAAAGTCTACATATAACTTCCTCCCTGGGGGACAGACAGTGGAGAAGTGGGTGAGGGGAGGCGTCAGATGTTTTGAAAAAATAATAATAATTTTTAAATTATCAAGAGTTCATGGGGGAGGAGATTGTGAGGAGGGACGGGGAAAAATGAGGAGCTGATACCAAGGGCTCAAGTAGAAAGCAGGTGTTTTGAGAATGATATGATGGCAACATATGTACAAATGTGCTTGACACAATTGATGTATGTATGGATTGTGATAAGAATTGTATGAGCCCCTAATAAAATGATCTAAATAAATACAGCATGCAATATAATGACAATTGATAGGCATTCATAATGAAATAATATGTTCTCTTCCCTAATTGGACATCAGTGTTTCTTCCTATTGCACACACTCCTGTTATTTCATAATTCTATGTTGCCTACTACTAATTTCTCTAGTTTATAAATTTTACTCTTAAAATATTCTTGTACAAGTGAATAGAATATGACAATGGGAATGTTGCTATGTCTTCTCAGTGGTTGAATGGTTTTTCACGGTGTTATATTAGGTTATATTCTAGGACCTGCTTGTCAATGTTTTCATAAACATTTTTATGCTTAAATATATCTGACCAACAAGGAGTTAACAAATTTCTATATATCATGAATTATAGTTATTGTTACTATTCTATTGCATTGTATAACTTATGTCTCTGTGAATCACTTGAAATATTGACCAGAGCAATTGGACCATTCCCAGTCCCGTCAGACTGATTCACATTCATGGGTCCCCCAGAGGACAGGGGAGAATGGCGCCACCATGCGATGCTGAGGCTGCACATTTTTAGGAAGGAAAATGACCTTATCTTGTCCACTGGAGTAGTGTTGGGCTCCAACTGTGGGCCTTTGGTTACCAGCCAAACTACTCCAGATTTTATCATGCCTTCCCCTTGTTTGCTTGTTTGTTTAAAGGTAGGCATATTAACAGCTAAAAAGTATATCTGAGATAAACACTACTGAAGCTTAATGTAGAACCTTACGATTGTAGACATTAACTCCATCATTTTATTGCTGTTCTGACTGGCATGGAGTCAATGCTGACTCAAAGCGACCCGCTGTGGCTTTCTGAAACTGTCACTGTTGATGAGAGTAGAAAGCCCAGTTTTTCTCCTGAGGATCTGCTGATGGTTTTAAATTGCTAAGAATGCAGATCACAGGCCAATATGTAGCAGTAACCTAACTAGGACTCCACTTTCTTGTTATGTGCCTTCAAGTCAATCCTTTGCCATACATATGTTCCCCATGAACACAACCTAAATTAATGATCTGGAATTTCTAGTCTTTGCAATGTTATCCATAAAGTAACTGCCATCTAGTCATTTTGGACTAATCCACAAAGGACTTTGCATAGTCAATGGGCCACAATGACAATTTCTGTGGTATTCTCAGCTTGCAGCCAATATCCATCTGGCATGAGCTATGACCCCCCCCCTTTCTGTGTTCTGTTCAGAATCTGGCTTGTATTTATGGCAGCTCCCTGAAGGTGCTACTGCAGCGATTGTTGTATTATCCTCAGCAAAAGTTTGATTTGGTGTGGTATTCATTTTGCTATCCAATAATTTCTTTATTCCATGGACTCGCTTTCATTTGGCTTGACAATTAGTTGTCATACAAGTTTCTAGGCAAAAGTTAGTGAATGCTTTCAGTATTATATCAATTTGTTGGACCATTTCAATTGGTATTCTGACAAATCTTAAAGTCTTTTTTTGCTCATCCTTTTAGTGCCACTTGGGCTTCTTCATTCAATACCACCAATTCATAATCATATTATACCTCTTGAAACAGCTGTATGTCAATCAATTCTTGCTGGTAGGTACAATGACTCTGTATCTTCCTTCCACCTGAGTGACCCTGCTGGTGTTTGAAATACCAGTGATGTAGTCTCCAGATTCACAGAAACTCACAAGACACCACAGTATGACAAACAGACAAGTGTTAGAATTAATCATTTAGCAGTCTTTTATTTATTTCTCAAGATATAATTCCATGAAGCAATATATTTTTAGTTCTACATGTAAATATTCATAAAAACTCATGCTTGCCTTTTGCATTTGATAGGATCTCTGTAAGAAAGAAATTCTGTGCATCTTGACAAGACCTCTTTTCAGATTTCTTTTGATCAAGTATCAACCTATTGTTACCTTTATTTAAAAATATATTTCTATCTAAATCTACATTTATTCTATTTACATTGTTTACTCTGTTCTGTAACCTTAGAGGAAAGACGAAGTTTAATGAAATACTGATATGTTGACCAGCCCTGATCAGGACAGTTCTCACTTTGTTTACTGGCCAATTATAAAGTAAAGATGGACTCAGATGTTTAAGTTTTCTCAATAATTTATCTGCTTTCTACAAAAAGCAAACAAGTGCACTGCCATCAAGTCAATTTCAGCTCATATTGACCTACTACTATAGGATTTCAGAGACCATAAATCTTTACTGTAGCCAATAGCCTTATTTTTCTCCCAGGGTTATAAATGCTAGGAAAACACATATTAGTGATGATATCAATTATTAAAACCTTAAAATTAAATATATATTGAAGTGTAAAATTCTCATCTTTTTTAGTAGGAGGAGTAAAATAAATTTCATATTTTTTATATTATAATCGAGGAGATTTTTAAAGGCCTATCAGATTTAAAAATTGCAGAACTTTTTTGCCTTTATCAAGTTTTTCCTTCATAGTTCCCCTTTAAGCTCTTTTTAGTCTTCTAATTTTATTCTGATACTTGTACTTTTTCTTGAAGGTAGACTTGAAGGTTAGAGGGTTATGAGTTAGATTGCTAAACTCAAGGTCAAAGGTTTAAAACTATTGGCAGCTCTCAGAGGAGCATGTGTAATGGGGGAGGGGGCAAACTTTTCTGTCCCTGTAAAGATTTAAACTCAGATACCCTCAGGTGCAATTCTACTCTGTTTCTTAAGGCAGACATGAGTCAGAACCAACATCATAGCAATGAATTTTGGTTTTTGAAGTTTTAGTAAAAGGATGCAATCCTCTCTATATAGAAATCATGATATTTCTATACATTTTAATGGAGCAATTTCTTTCCCTCATTACTTTCCTTTCCTATATGAACAGTAAAAAAATCATTAATTTAATATTTTGCTTGTTTTTACTGCAACAATGAAAATAGTCTCAGTAATGCCATATCTGAAATCTCTTAAATTTATGAGACATAAAATATGAAAAGGATAGAAAACTGTCACTTTGAAAATGTCCATTTATAAACTCAGCTTGTTTAGGCAGGTAAATGTGGAAAAGTTTATTATAAAATAAGCATATCAATTTCCCTCATTTCCCCTTGATAAAATTGAAAATAGAATATTATAACAAGCTCAACTTTGGATATTTTTAGTGAAGATTAATTGTATTCAGTGTCATGCAATGTGGCAGATACTAATAAATATAGAATGGAATCATTTATCATCCTGAAGAGGACAGTACACTTTTTACCCATTATGTTCTGTTACTCAAGATGGTAAAGAATTTTCATTTTTATTATTTATTTGTATGGTGACAGTTCAGTAGGAATATTCCTTCTAACACTTCCCTGTAAAATTAAAATTTCCCCAAGTTTTTCTTATATTTAATAAACAAGTGAGATAGTTAAGGTTTATAGTGCCAACCTGGCCCATAACACATGTGGGGTTCATTGAAGGGCGGAGATATAAATAGCTCAGTGAGCCTCACCTCTCTAGTTCTCGGATCTCCTGCTTTCTGATGGTTGGACCACGGTGCAGCTGCCTTAGCCAATCCCTGCTTCGGCTGGCAAGGTTGACTTCCTGCAAGACATCCCCTGCTAGGAGAAGCCACATGGACCTACCCCGATGCAACTCTGGGTGCTGGAGCAGCCATCGGGAGACCCCTGCCAGCACTGAGATGCTTACACTGCTCACTGATTCGGCTTTACTCCTGCAGTCAATATCATTGCATGTTTTGTGAGATGGAGGAGGACTTTATAGATCGGTATCGGTCATATGGGTTAATGTTGGACTTATGCGCTTGGACAGCACTGGATTGGGTAGCTTTCTTAATATACACTTAATCGTTGTATAAAAACTCTCATATACATATATGAGTTTCTGTGCATTTTTTCCCCTAGTTTACCTAGACTAACATGTTAGGGTCCATTGGGAGTAGGGAACTGGAGAAACAAATCTTACGATGGAGAGTAGATGTTTGCTTGACCTCTCCCTCATGGTAGTTGTTCTTCTTTGTCTAGTCAGAGGTCAGCTAAAGCCACACTGTTTACTCAGTTGTTTTCTGGGGAAAATTTGGGAAGTATGAAAATAGAAAGTTTGTAAGCCCACTTGCATTCAGCCATTAAAATTTGACCTTTAGATGGGTTTAATCCATGCCTGTAAAGAAAGTTTGAAAATATATGCTCCATCCAGTGCTTTGGAATACGCACCCAGTAGTCTTTGTCAGAAGTTGGAAAAAATCTGGAACCATGAAGAAAACTCCTCTCTAGGGATGAACGTTAAAGGGAGCCTGTGGGCAGACTGAATTGCTTGCTAGGTGACCACCTGGATCTACTTGTTGAGTGGAAGTGGGGGAAATGCAGCAATAAAGAGATGGGTTTAATTTGGCCACTGACACCTGTGGACTTGGTTTACAAGAAAAAGAGGTCAAGAGCCGGTTGACTGATCTAAAGTTCATGACCTAGCACGAGGGGGCTAGGCTTGTTCAGTATTGATGAGAGCCCATGGTCTAAAGGAAAGGTGACCAATGGGCACCTTGGAGAGGCTAAGTGAGGCAGTCCACATTGAGTTGACCAGAACCCAACCAGTTGAAGATATTTTTGAGGCTGTGAACTGGTGCATATTGTTGCTGACTTTATGGATAGCCTTCCCTGATTTGAATTTGCTTATGTATATAGACTTCACAAGGTTCCAACTGGATTCTTCATGTCAAAACATATGATTGTCTCCTCAGAGCACTGGGTTGATATAAGTGGGTAGTATAGAAATTGGATACCCAAAATTGGGGAGATAAAGGCATGAAGTAGTTGGGTTACAAACTTTCATAGGTGGGGGAATATATCCATAGGATTATAGGATTATGGTATAGGTGTTAATTTACTGCAATTATGAGGCTAAAGAATTGTGTACAGGTGCCAATTTGGCAAGGGGTGGATTGAGATAGTTAAGATTTATTGTGCCAACCTGGCCAATAAACACGTGAGATTCATTGAAGGGCAGTGAGATAAATGGTCAGACCAGGGTGCAGCTGCCTCAGCCAGTTACCTGCTTCAGCTTACAAGGCTCACTTTCTGTGAGATATCCCTGAAGAGAAGCCACATGGACCTACCCTGATGCAACCCTGGGTAGTGGAGCAGCCATGTGGAGACTCCTGCCATCACTGAGATGCTTACACATTCACTGATTTGGCTTTCCTCCTGCAATCGGCATCACTGCCTGTGTTTTGTGAGATGGAGGAGGACATTGTAGATTGGTGTCGGGCATATGGGCTAATGTTGAACTTATGGGCTTAGACAGCACTGGGTTGGGATGCCTTCTTAATGTACACTTAAAAATAATAACAATTTAAAAATAAATAAATGTACACTTACCCTTTATATAAAACTCTCATATATATACATATGTATATGTATATATATATATGTATGTATGTATGTATATGAGTTTCTGTGGATTTTTTCCCCTAGTTAACCCAGACTAACACAAGACTAAATTTCTTCTTTCAAGTTTGTTTCATGTTCTTCGTTTTGAGCAATGTGCACTCAGCAATTGCCTCAGATATCTGTAGAATGATCAATCAATAAATGTTTGAAATATTACCTGTTTTTAGAACACTGATAAAAATTTAGTTTGAAACATCATGTAGACTCAATCGTAATTATAACTAGTCATTAGGTAAAAGTTACTTAAATCTCTTTGTTATGAGCAAATGTGTCCAATACGATGATGATTTACATGTTTAAGGGTCCCGTGAAAATTTTTCTAATTTTGCTCACCTAACAACTAAATTTAAATGAATTTCACTAATGATAAGCTAATTATTTTTATTATTTTATTTATTTATTTTATTATTTCACTAATGATAAGCTAATTAGGTAATTATTTTTCTTGGATAAGGTCTAATAAGGATTTCAAAGAGAATTAAAGTTGGGGTACATGCAAATTCAAGTTCACTACCATCAAGTCAAGTCCCACTCACAGCCACCCTATAGGACAGGCTAAAACTCTCCAGGTGGTATTCTGAGACTGGAACTCTATGAGAGTAGAAAGCTTCATTGTTCTCCTACAGATGGCTTGTGGTTCCCAAAGGCTAATCTCGCTGTTAGTAACCCATTATGCCATCAGGGCTCCCCCATCAAGTGCCATCAAATCAGTTCAAAGTCAAGATGGATTCAGAAGAGGAAAAGACATGAGAGATACCATTGCTGTGGTCAGATGGATTTTGCTTCAAGCAGAGTGTACCACAAATATATATACATGTATTTCCACCTGTGTTAATTGTTGATCCAAATAAAATTAAAGTCATGACAACTTCTACCACTTCTCCTTTTATCATTATGTTGTCTATTGGTCCATTTGTGAGGGCTTTGATTTTCTTTATATTGAGATATAGTCCATACTAAAAGCTACAGTCTTTCATCAATGAAGGATCATGTTTTCTTGACTTTCATTAAGGCAAGGTTGTGTCATCTGCATATCGCAGGTTGTTAATAGGCCTCCGTATAATCCTGATGCTGTATTATTTGTTATATTGTCCAGATTCTCAAAATTTGCTCAGCATACATATTGAATAGTATGGCAACAATACAATGCAAACATACTTTTCTTGATTTCAAAACATGTATTATTATCCTGTTCTATTTAATAAACTACCTCTTGCTCTGTGTTGAAATACCCGCCATTGGATTTCCAAGGCATTATCTTTATGGGATTAATCTCTACCTCAGATGGCATTAATCTTTAGCCCTGTTCACATTATTTGTTAGGACTTCAAACTGCAAGGTCAGTGGTTCAAACCAAACAACTGCTTCTTGGGAGAAAGATCAGTCTGCTCCTCTAAAGCTACTTACTGTTTCACAGACCCTGCACAAGTCAGAACTAACCTGCGGGCAGTGGATTGGGTTGGATTTCGATGTCATTTTTGTTGAATTAGAAAGCCACACGCTTCACCCAGAGGGACTGGGGTGTTGGAATCACCAGCTTCATGGTTAGCAAACAACAATTTTAACCACTCACCACCAGCACTCAATGGATGAAAAACTAAAACAAAGAAAATTTATCATATTTCCTCTCTGGTAATTTGTAATTAGATTAAGACCAATAGTTAACAATCTTTGAAAGTGGCATTATCTCTGATTATGAAAAATCAGGAATTCTGCAGAACCAATTTGAGAATATATGCACACAGGAAAAAGCAAATTCTACTTAAAGAGAAAGAAAGCAATTAACCAATATAATCCAAAACAGAATAAATGAGAGAAAAATATCAACTCCTCAGCTGTTTGATTGCTACTCATTTCCATATTCTATTCCTCAATCTTTTCGACATTAATACTTAATTAATGGATATCTATTCTGGACTCAGGCCCAGAGCATACAATTTTTTAAAAAAGGACTATGGTCTTGCCTCATGGAAATGTACATGAAAATGAGAGAGATAATAATTACTTAACAAGATGAATGTGTAAGCAAAAAATAAGAAATAAAGCTTTAGCTAGTGGTAAGCTTTCAGGTTGAAGGTAGAATTAAATTAAAATTATTTTGGGCAGTTCAAGGATGCCTCTTAGTTCTATAGTTAGCTATACAAACCTACAGGGATGTTACATTCATTGAATTATATTATATTTATTATAACACGTTAATAAATTGTCCATCATATCTATTTATTATAAATTAAAAGTAATTATACTGAAACAATTATAAACAATCAAGCAAAAGGCTCATAATTTAAAGGTAAAATTTAATCTGAAAGATACCTTAGAAATATGTATGTCATAGAATGTACTTTTGTTTTTTTCCCTGGTGTGCATGTGTGTGTGTGTGTGTGTGTGTGTATTATTACAAAAATAAAATAGTTAAATCACCATTGAGGACAAATATTAAGCAATTATATAAATTATTATGAATCTTATACATGTGGATTCTATGGAAATGATATTGATATTATAGTATGTTGGGTATAAATTCTATGTAATATATAATATGTATACCAAATACTAGTAGCATAGTATGTTCAAGTATTATTTATAGTCTAATACGTACATAGGTGAGTGTTTTGTGTTGTTAGTTATCAAGTGATCTCTGAATCATAGTGAATTCCAAAGCAAAGCACTGCCCATCACTGCACCAGCTTCACAAATTTTGCTACATTTGGATTCCTTTTTGGCATCATTGTGCTAGTCCATCTAATTGAGAGTTTTTCCTAAGTTAACTGATCTTCTTTGCTACCAGCAATGCTTTGTCTTGTAGTGATTGATATTTCTTAGTGACTTGTCCAAAATAAAGGAGACAAATTTCACACTCCTTTCTTGTACAGAGCATGCGTTCATTTCTTCTTCTGAGAGTCCACAGATTAGTCAATGTTCTTTGTCAGTCCCACACTTCATTCTCATTCAGACTTCTCTTCCTTTTTGGATTGTCCTGATTTCAAATTTATATGAGGTCATTACTAGAACATGTCTTTGGTCAGATGCATATTAGGCATCAATGCAATCACTTCTTTTTTATATAGCTTCATCATTTTATAGAACTTTTGCAGAAGATTTGACAAATGAATTATATCCTTTGATTTATTAACTCCTGCTTTCATCAAAAATGTCTCCACCAGGTCTAAGTGAAACAAAACCCATGGTGCACCTCTATCAGGGTTTTTTTTTTTAGAAAAAGTTTTAATCGTTTTATTAGGGGCTCATACAACTCTTATCACAATCAATACATATATCAATTGTGTAAAGCCCATTTATACATTCATTGCCCTCATTCTCAAAACATTTGCTCTCCACCTAAGCCCCTGGCATCAGTTCCTCAGTTTTTCACCACTCTCCCCACTCCCCTCTCCCTCATGAACCCTTGCTAATTTATAAATGATTATTTTATCATATCTTGCCCTGTCCGAAGTCACCCTTCACCCTCTTTTCTATTATCCGTCCCCCAGGGAGGAGATCACCTGTAGATTCTTGTAATTGGTTCCCCCTTTCCAACCCACTGGTCCTGAAGGGATCATCTGCCCTGGATTCCCTGTGTTTCCAGTTCCTAACTGTACCAGGGTACATCCTCTGGTCTAGCCATATTTGTAAGGTAGAATTGGGATCATGATAGTAGGGAGAAAAGAAGTATTTAGGAACAAGAGGAAAGTTGTATGTTTCATTGTTGCTACACTGCACCCTGACTGGCTCATCTCCTCCCCGCGACCCTTCTGTAAGGGGATATCCAGTTGCCTACAGATGGGCTCTGGGTCTCCACTCTGCACTCCCCCTCATTCACTATATGATTTTTTTGTTCCGATGATACCTGATCCCTTCGACCCCTCGTGATTGCACAGGCTGGTGTGCTTCTTCTATGTGGGCTTTGTTGCTTCTGAGCTAGATGGCCACTTGTTTATCTTCAAGCCTTTAAGACCCCAGATGCTATATCTTTTGATAGCTGGGCTCCATCAGATTTCTTCACCACATTTGCTTATTCACCTGCTTTGTCTCCAGTGGATGTGTCTGGAAGGTGAGCATCATAGATTGCCAATTTAATAGAAAAAATATTCTTGCATTGAAGGAGTACTTGAGTAAAGGCCCGATGTCCTTCTGCTACCTTAATGCCAAACCTATAAATATATGCACATAGATCTTATTCCCCATCCCCATTCACAAATATATTTGCATATGTTCATGCCTTTATTTAGACCTCTATAAATGCCCTTGGCCTTCTATCTCTTTCCTCTATTTCCTTTTACTGTCCTCTTTTCCCACTATCATGCTCAGTATTCATTTGGGTTTCAGTAATTCCTCTTGGTTACATTACCCTTGATCACGCCCTACCAGGCCTCATACGCCCTCCTCACCGCTGATTTGGATCACTTGTTGTTCCCTTGTTCCTGGGTTTGGTAACACCACTACCTTTCCCCCCACCTCCTCCTCTCCCATGTCCCCCCGGAACTGTCAGTCTCATTGTTTTCTCCTCTAGATTGTTCATCCAGCCTATCTTATTTAGACAGACTCGCGGAGATAATAACATGCACAAAAACAATACTGAGCAACAATATACAACAAAACAGCAACAACAACAAACCAATGACAAAAAAACAAAACACAACACAACAAGAAAGAAAAGCATGTAGTTAGTTCAAGGACTGTTTGTTGCATTTAGGATTGTTTTCCAGTCCAGTGTGTTGGGGCACCCTGTCCTGCCCCAAAGTCCACCTTCAGCATTCCCTGGGGACCTCGCTGCTCCATTCTCTTTCTGTTCTGTTGCACCCCTTTAGTGGTTTTCCTCTGTGTGGCGGGATCACATCTGGTGCAATTCCCACACTGTGTCTCCCGTGTTGTCTCCTGTAGGGGTATGGGTCAGTGAGGGACGTTGTGTCTCATAGTGGGTCCAGCCATGTGGGCCTCTCTGTGGACAGACTGCTCTAATCAGGAACACCATCCTCAAAGCCTGGTGGGCCAGGATATGCTCCACTCTGTCCTCCTCCCCCTTCATCTGCTCCCGTGTGCTCTGATCAGATATGTTCCTCTCCCAGATCTGCAGATTCAGTGACATCCTTTGAAATAAATTCTTCTGGGGAGATGGGCAGTGTCCACGTAGTAGTTGGGATTAGGGCTGGCCCCTCAGACCTCTCCACTGGTTCCCTACCCCTGGCCGGCATGTTGCATTCACATCTTGGAGTACTGGGTTGTAGTCTGGTCCCTCTTTCCCTGTGGAGATATAAGCAACACCTTCTCCTTGGGTGGGTTAGTGCCCAGTGCCCCCGCTACGCATTTCTTTTTTTTATTATTATTATTTTTCCTTTCTCCACCTCCTTTTTAGTTGGCTACCATATGTGTCCCTGTTTTTGTTCTGGTCCCTGCCATACTACCTGGTCCTCACCCCAGGAATATTTGTGTACAGTAGCTTTTTCCCTGTGCCCCTTTTGCATTTCTTTTTAAAAGCTTACCTCAGAGGACTCATGATGAACTTGTCCTTTTGTGCTTGGCTTACTTCGCTTAGTATGATTTCCTCCAGTTCTTCCCATGCAGCAAGGTGCTTCATACGTTCATCACTGCTTTTTAGCGATGCATCGTACTCCATTGTATATATGTACCACAGCTTTTTAATCTACTCCTCGGTTGATGGAAATTTGTGTTGTTTCAAACTCCTTGCAATTGTGAACTGTGCCTCAATGAGCATTGGAGCACAGATATCTGGCCTTTGTTTGTTTCTTGCCTCTTCTGGGTATATGCCCAGTAGGGGGTTTGCTGGGTCATATGGTAACTCGATTTCCATCTGTTTTAGATATCACCAGATCGATTTCCATAGTGGCTGTACATCATACTTACAGGTCCACCAGCAGTGGATGATAGTTCCTGTCTGCCCACAGCCCCTCCAACACTTGTTGCTTTCTGATTATTTGAATCGGGCTATCTTTGAGGGTGTTAGGTGTTACCTCATTGTTGTTTTTATTTGCATTTCTCTTATGGCTAAAAATTGGGAACATTTTCTCATATGTTTGTTGGCCATTTGGATTTCTGCCCCTGCAAAACTTCTGTTCAGGTCCTTTGCCCACCTCCTCAAGGGGGAAATTAGTTGGGTTTTTTTGGAAGTTAGCAGAGTATTATTGATTTTAGTGATAAGGCCTTTTTCTGATGTGTCATTGCTGAAGATGTTTTCCCAATCCGTGGACTCTCTTATTACTCTCTCGGTGAATTATTTCCATGTACACAGGTGTTTTATCTTCAATATATCCCATTTGTCAATTTGTGCCTCCTATGTGTTTGTGTCCTTCCCTATTTCTGATAGTCTATGTATTCCCTGTGCCAAAGTGCTCAAGTTGGTCCCAATTCCCTCATTGATGGCCCTAATAGTTTGGGGTTAACTTCAAGGTCTGTGATCCTCTTTGAATTTATTCTTGTGCATGGAGTAAGATAAGTGTCTTGCTCCATTTTTCTGCAGGTAAACAAACATTTTTTTCCAGCATCACTTGTTAAAGAGGGCATCTGCTTCCCAATGGATATTTTTGGGGCCCTTATCATCAAAGATCAGTTGTCTGTATGCTAACGATTTTATTTCTGGGTTTTTAGTTCTTTTCCATTGGTCTGAGTATCTGGCATTGTAACAATACCATGTGATTTTTACAACTGTGGCTGTATGGTATGTGCTAAAGTCAGGTAAATCAAGCCCTCCCACTGTGTCCTTCTTCTTGAGCTAATTCTGAGCTTCTTCCCTCTCTATATGAAGTTGGTAATCAGTATTTCCATTTCTTTGAAGAAAGTTGAGGGTAATTGTATCGGGATTGCATTAAACTTATATATTGCCTTAGGCAGAACTGACATCTTGAATATATTGAGTCTTCCAATCCACGAGCATGGGATACTCTTCCATTTGTAGATGTCACTCTTGGTTTCTTGTAATAATGTTCTGTAGTTTTCCCCATATAAATCTTTTGTTCTTTTATTCAGGTATATCCCTAAATACTTCAATTTGTGTTTGGCTATTGTGAAGGGTACCACCTTTTTGATGTCCTCTTCTGTGGTCTTATCTGATGTGTATAACAGTCCAATGGACTTCTGTTTGTTGATCTTGTATCCTGCCACTCTGCCAAACTCCTCTTTTGCTTCCAGTACTCTCCTTGTAGAACTTTTGACATTTTCCATATATAAAATCATATCATCTTCAAATAATGATAGATTCACCTCTTCATTCCCCAGATGAATAACTTTGATGTCTTAAGAGTGGGACAAGGGTCATCTTGTCTGGTCCCCTTTTTCAGTGGGATTGTGTTAGTCTTTTCTCCATTGACTACCATGTTGGCTGTTGGTTTTTCATATATAGCTTGTATTGTCTTGAGGAATTTTCTTTCCATTGCTATCTTCTCAAGTGTCTTAAACAGGAATTGGTGTTGGATGTTGTCGAATGCTTTTTCTGCACCTATCGATATTATCAGGTGGTTCTTACAGTTTTTCATGTCAATGTGGTGAGTGATATTAATGGTCTTTCGTATTTTGAACCATCCCTGCATCCTTGGTATGAATCCCACTTGGTCATGGTGAATTATTTGTTTTATTTATTTTGTATTCTATTGGCCAATATTTTGTTAAGGATTTTTGCTTCGAAGTTCATAAGGGATATTGTTCTGTAGTTCTCAATTCTTGTGGGATCCTTGCCCAGTTTTGGTATCACAGTTATACTAGCTTCATAAAATGGGTTTAGGAGTTTGCCATCTTTTTCTAGGTTCTGGAAGAGTTTGTGTAGGATTGGTATTAGTTCTTCCCTAAATGCTTGGTAGAATTCTCCAGTGAAGCCATCTCGTCCAGCGGATTTTTTTGTTGGTAATCCCTTGATAACCTTGTGTATTTCTTCTATTGCTATGGATCTGTTGAGGTTCTTGATGCCCACCGAGGATAGTAGGGAAGGATTGTTTTTCCAAGAATTTGTCCATGTTTTCCAAGTTATTGAATTCATTGGAGTACAGTCCTTCTTAGTACTGTGTAATTATCCTTTTGATTTCATTAGGGTCTGTTGTCATGTCCCCTATTTCATCTCTTATTCTTACTATTTAAATTTTTTCCATCTTTTCTTTGGTTAGGATTACCAGCTGTCTGTTGATTCTGTTTATCCTTTCAAAGCACCAACTTTTAGCAGCATTAATTTTTTCCATAGTTTTCTTATTTTCTCTCTTCTGAATCTCAGCCCTAATTTTTATTATTTCTTTTCTTTTGCTATTCGTAGGATTATCCTGCTTACTCTGCTCTAGTTATTGTAAATTTTGTGCCAGCATATCAGTCATGAGTCTCTCTTTCATTCTCAGGTGTGCATGTATTGCTATGAAACTTCCACTAATAACTGCCTTTATTGTGTCCCATACGTTTTGGTAGGTCGTGTGCTCATTCTCATTGGTTTCTAGAAATTTCCTAATTTCATCTCTGATCTGTGCCAGTACGTACGCCTTTTGCAGTAGAGAGTTATTAATCCTCCAGTTGTTGTCTAATTGTGGTGTTTACATCTCTAGCCTCCTTGTTGAGTTTCTTTCCCTGTGATCTATCTTTCTCAGGGAGCGGTGTATTGAAGTCACCCACTATAATTGTTGAGGCTGTGATTTCTTTTTTCATTTTTTGGAGTGTTTGGCTGATGTATTCAGTGGGTCTCTCATTCGAGGAATATATGTTTACAATACTTAGTGGTTCTTTATCTACCATTACTTTCAACATTATATAGTGTCCTTCTTATCTCTTTTTATGGTTTGCACTTTGAGGTCAATTTTATCCGAGATTAGGATTGCAATCCCTGCCTTTTTGAATTGCTGTTTGCTTGGTGTGCTTTTCTCCAGCCTTTGATTCTCAGCCTATTTTTGTCTGTAGCCTTGAGATGTGTCTCCTGTAGGCAGCAGATTGATGGGTTGTTTTCTAAGCCAGTCTGCAAGTCTCAGTCTTTTTATGGCTGAGTTTAGGCCATTGATATTCAGGGTTATTATCTCCATCTACAGAGTTTGTGATGTCATCTTGTACCTTTTGTGTTGTTTTTTTTCCTACCTTCTTTTCTCATTAGTGTGTTGTGCGTGTGTGTGTGTGTGTGTGTGTATCATTTTTTTATTTCTTTCCATCCTTAAGCCAGTGCTATCTTGGGGTCTGTTTTCTCTTTTGCCCTCTGGGTGAGGTTGTTCTGTGTGGCAGTCTCTTATTTATGGTTGGTGTGTGTTGTTCTTCTGCCCATACTGGGTCGGCAATGATCTCTTGGAGGACTGGGTTTCTTCTTATGTATCCTTTGAGTTTTTCCTTGTCTGGGAAGACTCTTCTCCATATCTCTTGATTGATAATTTGGCTGGTTATACTTGGTTTGCGTTGTTTTCCTTCAATTTTCGGAATATATTACTCCACTTTCTCCTCTTCATAGTTTCTGCTGATATGTCTGAGCATATTCTTATTTGGGAAACTTTATATGTGATTGTGTGTTTTTCCCTAGCTACTCTCATGATTTTCTCCTTTTCCTCAAAGTTGGATAGTTTAACTATTATGTGCCTCAGTGACTTCTTGGGATTCAGTCTAGCTGGTGTTCTTTCAGCTTACTGAATGGTTGTATGGTTTTCATTCATTAAGCTGGGGAGGTTTTCCTCCAAGAACTCTCTCACTATTGTTGCAGATGACTTCTCTGTTGTGTCTTCCTCCAGTAAGCCAATAATTCTATTGTTCTGCTTCATAGCATCATACATAATTCTTAGGTTTTCTTCAGCTTCTTTGATGATCTTATTAGATTTTTGTTCATATTTGTTAAAGTCGGCTTGGCTGTCCTCCAAGTCACTGGTGCAGTTCGCTGCTTTCCCTGGTCGATTCTCAATGTTCATGTATCTGCTAGTGGTTTCTTTTATCTCCTCCCTAAGCTCGTCTATTTCCATTTGGTTTATGGAATTTTTCTCCTCTATCATTTAATCCTTTTTCTGTATTGTTTCCTTCATATCCGGTATGACTCCAAGCAGCATTCTGAAATTTTCTTCTCTGTGGCATTTCAATGTCTACTTTTCCTATGCATGTTGTTATGTTCAGGACATCTTCTGCCATTGCCTTTTGTTTCTCCTGTTTTTTCATTGAGGTCATTGGGGCTGATGGCTATTTGTGTTGCATTGTTGTAGGCAATTTATGAGCAGCTTATATCAAAACATGTGTTGTTCATTGGTAAGAACGAATGTCACTTGTAAAATATCAGACTAGACCTCTATTCATATAGGACATGCTGGCATGGAATCATTATCAAGGATCGGTGGCCACCATTGAGGAAAGTCTTCTGTGACTAAATCCAGGGGATATCTTACTAACTTTAAGATAAATTAACTGAAGTAGCTTTAAAACATGTAGCTAGTTTTGTATGTGTTTGATGTTTTTTATTGTGTTATGATGTTTTGGCAATGTTATGCTATTGTGACATGAAATATCAGATTGAACACAAGCAGTTATCTTATAAATCTGTTTTTTGAACTGACTGCAGAGATCCTGATGTTGCTATTTGCTAAACAACCCAGGATAAGGAAGAGGCAGTCTTGTCTGGAAAGTATATAGAGTCTCCAAAACAATTGGAGCAGTTCTGCTCTGTCTGTTCGAGTTGCTATGACTAAGAAGAGACTCAGTGGCAGAGGGTAGGTAGTATCATTGCTTTCTTTGATGCTGCTTGTGGGTCAACCCATGGACTATTTAAATATACTTTCCTATAGATAGTAAAATGAATATATTTGTAGAAATGCCTGATTTATTGAATAATATCATTAGCATCACATGGAAGTAAAATTTTGTTGGAGACAATTCAACAATGGTTGCAACTGTACACCTGCTAGGAGCTTCCAGATATTCAAGCCATATTCATAAGAGGCCATGCAATGAGGGATACCATCGCTGACATCAGATGGATCTGGCCTAAAAGCACAGAATAGCACAAAGATATCTACATGTGTTTTATTGACTGTGAAAAGGTATTCAATGATTTGGATAATAACAAACTCCGGAAACCATTACTAAGAATTGGAGTTCCAAAACACTTCCTTGTACACATGCGTAACTTGTAAATAGACTTAAGAGGAAGTTATTTACCATCAAAGGGGGTTACTTAATGATTTAAAATAGGGAAAGTATGCATAAGAGTTGTATCATTTAAACATACTTATTTAAACTCTGTTAAGTAAATAATCCAAGAAGCTGGGCTATGTGAACAAAAATATATCATTATAATTGATGAAAAATTAATTCAGATAGTACCACTTTGTTTTCTGATTGCAAGGAGGACCTGAAGTGTTCTCATATGAAAGTCAAGGATTGCAGCCTTCAATATGTATTACAACTAAATATAAAGTTAACCGAGATCCTCACAATTTGACCAATAGATATCATGATAAAAAAAAAGAGAAAAGTTGTTGAGGATTTAAAAGCTTGCTTGGAACCACAATCAATACTCACAGAGAAGCAGTAGTCAAGACACCAAGCAGCATAGTATTGTTTGCAAATCTGCAGCAGAGGATCATGTGAAAGTGTTGAAGAGCAAAGCGGATCCAGTCAGGATTAAGGTGGCCTGATCCAAGCTATGTATTTTCAATTGCTTCTTATGCATGTGAAATTTGGGCAATGCATAAGGAAAGTTGTAGAAGAATGCATGTATTTGAACTATGGTGTTGGAAAAAATATTTAAAGTACTGAGAATTTCCAAAAAACCAAACAATTCTGTCTTTGAATAAGTTTGTCCAGAATATTTCTTATAAGATAACCATCAATCTTTATCGATTGCACTTTGATCTTTTATCAGAAAGGGTATCAAGCTTGGTCAAGCAGAAGGGAATCAATATAGAGGAAGCTTCTCAGTGGGGTGGGTTGACATGGTGGCTGTAACACTGGGCACAAACATAGCAACCACAGGGTGCATGGCAGAGAACTGGGCAGTGGTTTATTCTCTTGCACATGGCTTTGCTTTGAGCTGGAACTAGCTTCAAGGCACCTAACAACAACATTCACAGTACTAATAAATCTTACTATGAAGAATTTGGACACTTTTCAGTTTTTGCCTAGTTTTTTTAAACAGCTTAACTATTTTAATCCTATACTTCATGAAACAAGTATTAGTAAAGCCATTTTAAAAAGACAAAAATCAAATGTAGAGTGATTAGCGTGATACTCCTACTCAGCATCTAATAAGCATTATAAATCATATCTCATATCTATAATAATTTATTCTGGAAGGCACACATGTAAATACATCTCATAAAACAAATTTACTCAAATATATGAAGAAAATGTAAACATTTAAAAGTAATAAGTTTAAAAATAATAATATTGATGCAAGGAATTCCAACTGCCTTTGTAAAACTTACTTGTTTTTGTTAGGTGTCATCAAATCAGCTTTGATTGCCACCCTGTCCAAAGCTATAACAAATGCTACCCAGCTTTGTTTTTTTATTTTGGGTTTTTTTTTTTTAATCATTTTATTGGGGACTCATACAACTCTTATCACAATCCATACATTTATCAATTGTGTCAAGCACATTTGTACACTTGTTGCCCTCATCGTTCTCAAAACATTTGCTCTCCACTTAAACCCTTGGCATCAGCTCCTCATTTCCCCCCTCCCTCCCTGTTCCCCTCTCCCTCATGAACCCTTGATAATTTATACATTATTATTGTTTTGTCACATCTTACACTGTCTGACATATCCATTCACCCACTTTTCTGTAGTCCATCCCCCATCCAGGAGGTTATATGTAAATCCTTATAATTGGTTCCCACATCTACCCCACCTTCCCTCCAGCCTCTGGTATCACCATTCTCACCACGGGTCCTGAAGGGACCATCTTTGGTGGATACCCTGTGTTTCCAGTTCCTATCTGTACCTGTGTACATCCTCTGGTCCAGCTGCTGCCCAGTTTTATACAATTTTCACAATTTTCGCTCTACTTGACTCCATAGCTGCAGCCACTGCGTCAATTCATCTCCTTGAGGTTTTTATTCTTTTCACTAAAACTCAACTTTACCAAGCATGTTGTCTTATATCCTGATCATATGTCCAAAGGAGCCATTGCCATCCATAAATAATTTCTATTATGGTTTTGGTTTGCTGAGTAAATGTCAGTCTAGTGTTATTTTAGCTATCATAGATAAGCTACAGGTATTATGAAGAAAACTCAATAACAAGAGAAAACAAAAGAATATCATATATAAAATTTAGAATGAAATATAATAAATCCTGTAAAATAGACAATACTTAACTTTATATTTAGTTTTGTACTTAGTTTTTAACTTTATACTTACAAGTGCTTAGTTTTTGCTTTTTCAAAAAGGTTTTACTTCCTTAAATAGGTGCTGTCTTTCATGTTGGATAATCATTGATGGTAGTGTTCAAAGTGAGTAATCCATATGAAAAAGAAGACAGCAAGAAAACAACGAAAAATACCTAGATATAATTTATCAAAAGTTTTCTATTAACTTTGATACTAATTGTAATTATCATTGATGATCAACTTTACGCAATAAATAACAAATTGCCATTTACTGCACCACTTGCAAATATTATTAAAATATAGTAAATTGAATTATTCATGAAATGTTTTCAGACTTAAACCTTACAATGCCTAGAATAGCAACATTTTATTATTATTATGGATAATAATAGCTACCATTTAAAAATATAACCTATGTGGCAGTCACACTATTAATTGTTTCACATACATAATTTTATTTAACCCTTATAATAACTTTCAATTTTCAGGTGGGATTATTTTTTTAATCTATATCAGTGGTTCTCAACCTGTGGGTCATGACCCCTTTAGGGGTTGAATGACCCTTTCACAGGGGTCGCCTGATTCATAACAGTAGCAAAATTACACTTATGAAGTAGCAATGAAAATAATTTTATGGTTGGCGTTCATCATAACATGATGAATTGTATTAAATGGTCGCAGCATTAGGAAGGTTGAGAACAACCTGAAAAAGAAAAAGAAAAGAAATAAGTAGCATTGTAATTTAAAAGTAGGTTGTGGTTTAAAATACAACTTAAAAACTGTAGGACCAAGTTAAAGTATAAGCTATCACCTTACCATATAAAACACAGAAAGGGCATGGAAAGAGGGGACCTTGTTAGGGTGGCGTAGTGGTTAGAGGGAGTAAGATCTGGCTTTCTACATGGTCCTGAAAGGAGTGAGTCTCAGACACTCACAAGGTTGTCCTATCATGTGCTGTCGGGTGGCTATGAGTCAGCGTCCACTCCTGGCCATAACTTTGGTTTTGGCTTTGAGTGGTTACAAGTTGGTCTGCTAGCCTCCTGGACAGCAGTTCAAAACCCTCATCTGTGCCGCAGAAGAAAGATGGCTTTCAATTCCTGTAAAGAGTTACAGTCTCAGAAACTGCAGGAGCGGATCAATCGGCTCTATCGAGTAGCCCAGTTGGAAAATCGTCGATAGCTGTGAGTTTGGCCTTTGGTTTTACTGCCATTAAATGGATTCTGACTCTGAGTTACACTGTGGGTCGGAACAGGAGTGTTTGCTAGGGTGTCCAGGATGATCAAACTCCAAGGAAGAAAACAGACTCTTTCTCTCGTGGATGTGAGCTGCTGCCCTGCAGTTAGCAGCCCCAGAGCTTCCTTAATATATGGCAGGAGGAATCTCTGGAGTGAACTGTTGTAATCTTGATTTCTTAAGCTGTTTAGTGCTTTACTCCTTTGTAATTCTTTACACTTAGACTTTTCTAAACAGTGTGGAAGAAGTGGTTTAGGGGACCCAGAGTTTCGGAGGCGGTAGAAGCCATGGACCAGTTTTGATGAGCATGTATGAAGGTGTGGGCAAGTTAGTGTCCTCATGCAGAACAGTTAATTAAGTGCTCTGTTCATGAACAGAACTTCGGCCTTTGGCGTCCACCTAGAGAAAGACCTCCGTAGTCCTGTGGAACACGGCTATTTTTTGATGCCCATGGGGTTTTTATGATTAGGAAACTGCTAGAGAACAACTATTATTATATTTTGAATTTAGTTTTCTCTTTTGTTTGTTGTTAGTTTATTGGCAAATCAGTCTATGCTTCTGTTCCATATCTGCCTTAGGGATGAGAATAATATCTGACTGAATGTTGTTAGAAATATGAATCTTTTAAAATATAACATGTTACCCTTAATTGGTAACTGATCATCTTATACTACAATGTTAACATTTATCTATTTTTGTCCAAATAGCCATCTTGATCCTTCAGTAACACAGATCTAATATGAGCAATTTTCAAGGTTCTTTCTTTATTAGACTGGAAAAATAGGTGTCAAAAACAGATGGTTTTAGTATTAAAACTTTCAGCTTATTGTAGAAAATAGGGCTAGTGAATATGTATTTTTGTAATTCTATAATTTATATTGATACAATGATCAAATGTTTATTGCAGTGTTACACTCAACAGTTACATATTTAAGATTTCTTTGTATTGAAATATCATTATTGAAAGTTTATTTTTTTAGTTTATTCTCTCTCTGAGGTAGCAAGAACTCATTTTGGTGTGAGGCACCATGAGTCCAACTACCCTCTTGGGCCACAAGAAATCTTTCTTGAGGCAAATAGTGAACCACTGTGAATGCCCTCTGGACCAGTGCTGTGTTCCTAGTTGCCCAAGTACGCTAGGTACCCTGACTTCACCCACTGTCTCTAATGGGAGCTACTCTGCAGGAATGAGCATATTTTCTCCTGTGAGTTACCTTCTGCCCAAACCCTGCTCCCACCAGTGTCCTTATGTTCCTTTCCCTTCTCTTGTTTTTGTTTTATACCTGTGCCATTTTTTCTTCTTTATGTGATACCTGTTTGCCTATCTTATGTTGTTCTTTTCATGTTTACTTTTCTTTCTTTTAAGTTTTGTTTTTCTTATTACTATTCTCTCCTTTTTGCTTTCTTTGCTTTACTTTAGCCATTTTTAATGTTCTCCTTGTATGCTATTGTTTTTATTGTTCTCAATTTTTTGTTATTTTTATTTTTTTACTTTGCAGTTTTCACTTGTTTCCTCCCTCTCTTATTTTTCTTTTGTTATTCATATTATTTTGTTGTATATTTGTTATTATCTCCTCTCTCTACTGTCCTCTGTCTTTCTCTCCCTTGCTCTATTTTATTATTCTCATCCAGTGAGAGACAGAAATCTGCTTACATTGACCAGTTGTACATATACCTCTCAAAGCCCAACCCACTTTAGGAGGGCTACAACACACTCCTGAACTACTTATCAATGATAGTAACCTACATCAGTCACACTCATATTTAAGGGTGCTTTATACCAATTCATGAACTGAGAACTGTATATACACTAATATACTTTATACACAAAGTAACTGGTGGTGAGCTCCTAAGGACACATCAAAATAAAACACCCAATTAAATACACTTATAAGAACTCCACAGTATCTCAGACACAGACGACAGTTTTAGTCCACACAAAGAAACAATACAGAGTGGCTTAAATAATAACAGAGCCAGAACATTTTTAGAGAATAAAATGGCTATGGAACTAACAGATAAAGAGTATTATTTATGAACCTTCAATAGATAGATGGAGGAAATTTCATATAAAATCAAACAAAACATAGATAAAATTTTAGAATCATTCAGGAAAACACTACAAGAACTGACAAAACAAACAAACAAACAAACAAAACAACCAACAAATAGAAATTTAGGGGACTAGCATTAAGATTTAAAAAATAGATTCTGCATAGAAAAGACAAAGGACTCAATGGAAGACAAGATTTCCAAGAGTGAATACGCTCTCAATATCAATCTGCTAGAAAACTCCAAAAGAAAATCACCACATCTGTTATAATCAAACTAAACAACCCCAAAGACAAAGAAATTATCCTGAAAGGAGCTCAGCAAAAAGAAAATGTACATTCAAAGGTGAACTCTAAATTCTTAAGCAGAGCCATGCATGCAGGATAGCGATAGAATGGCATATATAAAACTCTGAAAGAAAAGAAAAGCATTTCCTCAAGTACAATGGTAATATTAATTCAAAGTGCAAAATAAATTTTAAATTTAGCAATTAAAATAAAATTTATTTCTCAACCTATGAGAAATACTAAGGGGAGTGCTAGAGATAGAACAACAGTAAAAAACAATTGGAGGGAAAAAAAACCAAAAACAAACAATTGGAGGTGAACATTTTAAAAAAAACATACAAAATACATGAGTCCAGATATAAATGTATCAAAAGAACCTACAAGGCATACAATCAGGAACCAGATATATGAATTTGAGAATAAAAATAATTACAAAATGAAAACAGGGAATAAATTATGTGGTTACAATTTTTTTTTAATTGTGTGGTTACAGGAATTTCAAATGTAGAGAAAGTTGAGCCAATTTTAAAATAGAAGAAATTGTTCTAAAGATAGGAAAAACCAACAAATTACAGGATAATCACAAAGAAAAATAATAAACCACTTCAAATAAAAAATTGAAAAATAATAAATATCTAGTAAGCAAGAAGACAACTGTACTGTAAAAATGAGGATAAGAAAGCCCATGAACAAAATTAACTCAGCACAGAAAATTATGAGGAATAAGGAAACCGAAAACATCTGAAGAAATCTAATCCCCCTTTTTGATAAAAATGCTCAGCGAAAAAGTAACAGAAGTAAATTCCTGAACATATATAATGGCATTTATGCAAAATGGATGGGCACCAACAGTCACAATGGGAAGAGATTGAAAATATTTCCCCTGCAAATGAGAACCACACAAGTATGCCATTGATTACCACTCCTATTCAGTATTGTACTGGGAGTCTTTGAGATATGAGACAAGGAAAGGTAGTAAAAGCCATCCAAATGATCATGTTTCTATTTCTAGACAATCATGCATATAAAAAATCCCAGATGCAGTAAGAAAATTGCTAGAACTAATTGAAAATTTCAGCAAAGTGGCAGAGAACAAGACCAATAAAATAAAACAAGCAATAGTTGGATTCCTTTACACTAACAGAAAAAAATCTATATATAAAAGTACCATTTCTGAAAAACACCATAAAAATAAACTATTTAAGAATAATAAAAGTACAAAATACTTATAAGGCATCAAAAGAGACCTATGTAAAAGGAAGAATGTAATCTAGTCTTTAATAGGAAGACTTAAAATTGTGAAAATGCTAGTTGTATCCTAAGTGATCCATGGCTACAATGCAATTCTGGTCCAGATTCTAACATCATTCTTTAAATGATTTAGTAAAAGTAATCATCACATTTATATAAAAAGGAAATAGACCCTGGATAAGCTAAGCACTATTAAAGAACTAAGTAGGAGGCCTTCAGTATGCCTATCTTAAAAACTATTACACAGCCAAGGTATTCAAAACTTCCTAATACTGTTATGAGGACAGAAAAATAGGTTAGTGGAATATAATTGAGATTTTAAAAGCAATATAGAATCTCAAGAGCATTATTTAGCTATGATGTAGGCTTCCACATCTACCAACAAGCCGATTTACAAAGCTTATTTTTAAATACATCAGCAAGGAAATTAAACAAAGAAAATTCATAATTTGTAGATTGAGGTACCTACTGAAGATAATGAAATAGTGTGCCAGAGTGGAATAATAGTCTATGTAGGGAGAGTTATTTTGCTCTTTAGGCAAACAGGACATGGCCACCACCTTCCATAGCCCTTAGAAGAATGATAATGGCTCAGCCACGGGAGCCGATGAAGCAATGGCTGGCCTGTCTCTGCCTGAGGTAAATGGACAGTTGCCTCCACTCCCTGACTAAAGCTACAGAATGCTATATATAAATATATTTACATATGTGCATGCCTGTATTTACATATAAGGATAGGGAGGTAGATCTATGTACATATATTTATATGTTAAGTATTACGGTAGCAGACAGCAATAGGCCCTCTACTCAAGTACTGCCTCAACACAAGAACACTTGGTTCTAATAGTCTGCATTCTGTGATGCTCACTTTTCTAAAGTGATCGTTGAAGACAAAATGGGTGCATAAGCAAATGTGGTAAAGAGAGCAGATTGTGCCTTGCTATCAAAAGATAATAGTGTCTGGGGTCGTAAAGGATTGAAAATAAACAAGTGACCATCTACCTGAGAAGCAACCAAGCCCACATGAAATAAGCACACCAAACTGTGTGATCATGAGGTGTCAATGGGATCAGGTGTCAGGCATCAAAGACCCAGAAGAAAATACATCGATGTGAATGAGGGGAAGGGCAGAGTTGAGTCCCAAAGCCCATCTGTACACAATTGGACTTCCCCTCACAGAAGGGCCACAAGGAAGAGATGAGCCAGTCAGGGTGCAGTATAGCACCAACGAAACAAAACTTTTCTCTAGTTCTTCAATGCTTCACCACCCCCACCACCCCCAGAAACCCCACACTATCATGACCCCAATTCTACCTTACAAATCCGGCTAGACCAGAGTATGTACACTGGTACAGATAAGAGCTCGCAACACATGGGAATTCAGGACAGATAAACCTCTCAAGACCAATAATGAGGGTAGCGATACCAGGAAGGGAAAGCAAAATTGAGGAAAGAAAGGGGGAACCAATCACAATGATCACCATATAATCTCCTCCCAGAGGGAGGAACAACAGAAAAGTGAATGAAGGGAAACAGTGGTCAGTGTAAATAATGCAAAAAAAAAAAATATATATATATATATATAAATTATCAAGGGTTCATAGTTGGGGGGATTACTGATACCAAGGGCTCAAGCAGAAAGAAAATGTTTTGAAAATGATGATTGCAACATATGAACAAATGTACTTGATATATTGTATGTATGTATGGATTGTGATAAGACCTGTGAGAGCCCTAATAAAATTATTTTTAAATAATTAAATAAATGAAATCTAGAGAATGTCGCCCTCGGCAAACTTATAAGTTATTTCGTGTTCCCAGCCTCATCCTCCCCTTCCCTAATGTGAATGACTTGACTGGTGTGTTCAGGCTTCTTTGTAAACCTTTGCATTGTGAACTGTCTTGATGTACAATCCTGTCACCTGTTGCAGGCTACATGCAGGGAATGTATTTAAGCCTACCCCTAATAATGCACTGGGTCAGGAGTGTCTATACTTCAGGGACCCCCACACCCTAACTTTGGCTATCCCTTTTGTATGTTTTCACATTGCAGATTACACCCTCTTGAACCCATTTGTTCTGTAAGATAAGAGCCAGTCTCTACATTATCTTACAGTAGTCTAAAGAGAGCATTATTAAGCTCCTGGGGGTTTCACAGTATTTTGCTCAGAATTTCAGAATCATTGATTATCAGTTGCTATTTTGATTGCCACAAGGCAAAGGTCAGACATGCCTTCACCCACCAACCATTCCTTTTCTGAAAACAAGCATCCCTCTCACAGCACTCAGTCATTCACCACTGAACCATAGAATCCAATCAATACCTTTCCCATTTTATAACTTGTACTCATCAGAAAAATGATGATGTTTTGGTGGGAGAAATAAAGGCTATGGTTAGAAAGGCCCTTTTAAGTAATTCACTGTATTGAAATTGGGAAAGATTTTTAAAAATCATACTAGATTATGATAAGAAGCACCCAACAATTTTAATCAATTTTTTCTTATCAAAGAAATCATGAACCTGAATAAAAGGAGTTGAGACTGTGAAGATAAATATACACCACTGCATCGTAGCTATGTGGGACAGCTATTGTTTGAGCTTTTAGGATTCTGAACCAAGAAGAAGAAAATCTAAAACTGATGTGAAAAATATCAAGTATTTTTATGACACTTTATATTTGAGGTAAAAGTGATCAATCCAGAAGAGGTTATCAGTATTTTATTCTTGGATGTGGATTAATATATGCAATATGTAGGAGGAAGAATGCACCCAGAATTTTTTTTATTATTTCTATTGCCAGCATTGTGTACTGTGAAAGAAAGGCTGGAGTCCTCATGAACTATTCTACCAGTTTCCTTACATTCCCCCGGCTCTTAAATGAGCTGTGGCCATGTGCCTAGTTCTAGCTCATGGATGGAGGTCCTTTCTTGTTTGAGGCAATGAAAAGTGCATGTACGATGCTCCACTCCTTTCTCTGACTTCCAGATGTGGCCAGTTGTATTTAATGATGCAGTTACAAGATAGTGAAGTTTTCAATATCCTAATTGATTTCTGGAGCAAAACAACTTTTATTTCATGCAGGACGTGTAGAATAAATAAGGAATAAACTTTCGTTGGACTATGCCCTGAGACTTCGGGAGTATTTGTTCTGGGGCATAACCTATTCTATCCTCATTAATACAGATACAGGAACCAGAGCAAACCCACATTTGTATTCTTTCTATAGAGCAGAATCCCAGGACACCTTCCAGGTCAATGTTGCTTTATGCAAGAAAAAAGGCATGATGCACACACCCACCACACAATAATTATTGCTCCAGATGAAATGTCTACTCTGAATGATTAAATAGCCCAGGCATATTGTTGACAGTTATCCCCAAAGTTCAAATAAAATGTAGTGTGTGATCACTGCATTCAATAAATATATGGGTAACCGTAAATATCCTAAAACATTTTTCTTTTTACATTATATGGCTTTTGTATAGTGATTGTTTCTAAATATTTTATGGATTCATGATTATTTTATGTACTTATTTTCTTGTAATTATATTAACAAAATTTATTGTTTTATATTAAAGTTATTTATATTACTATAAATAATATAGCTCAATAATATTCTAAGAATTGCATAATTTTCTATCATGTCAGGTGAGGAAGGCACATGAGTATATTTTTGAAATGACCATTTTTACTCTCCTATAGCTATGTGTTCGTTTGATTGAAAATGAAATACTTTCAATTATTTAGTTTGGTATGTTAATAATTATTGATAATAATCATTTTATGGATAATCATATTATTAATTAAATTAAACTTACTAGAATTACTTATAGGCAAAATTAATGTAGATAAATCAGATTAAACTGCTAATTTATTAACAGGTTTGTTGAATATTTGATTATGTGGAATTTCCTTCTGGTGTAGTATTTACAGGACTGCTGTGTAGGTAGGTATTGAATAAATATATAACTATCTATATATTGAAAAACATTTTCCCCATATTGAAAAATGCTGTGCAGCAAATTGCTCCCCAATTTGCTTATGTAAAATGATTGGATATCCTCCAGACAGCATGAATGGCTCTGCTGGATCATTCTTGCTTGTTCTCTCTCAGGGACTAAATTCATATGTTGTGTGGAACGGCCAACATCTGCAGGCTCCTCAGCTGGACACGCAAAGTGGTGTACTCGTGCGACTAGGCACTGATACTATCTCCGGGGCTCAGTGGCAGTTTTCTACCTCGATGCCAAAACCCTGGCCTTTTAATCAAGACAACCTGAAGGTAATCTCTTCTTCAGGAGTGACAGCTGCCAGAGGGATGCTTCCAAGAGACCAAGGTCACAGTGCATGCCTTTTTGCTTCAATCCAATGACCACAAAATAAAACAAAAATCACTGTCATTGAATCAACACTGTACTGCCTCATAGAGACTCTATAGAACAGAGTAGAAACCCCCCCACCCCCCTCCAGTGAGTTTGTTCCACCCAATATCTGAATTCTAGTCCCTGAGAGAGGCCAACCGAGAATTATCCAGCTGAGTCATTCTTGAAGTCTGGAGTATATTCAATCTTTTTTTTTTCTTTTTTGTTTCTTCATTTTGAAATTTTTATTGTGAATTAGGTGAAAGTTTACTGAGTAAATCAGTTCTCCATCCAACAATTCATACACATGTTGTTCTATGTCATTGACTGGAATTTCTGCAATTTGATATCACTAATCCCAGTTCTTCTCTGCATTCTGTTTCCATTCCTCCTTTCTTAACCTGGCTGAATTTTTCCTTCGATACATGCTGTTTTTCTTTATCTCAAATGGTTGACTGTTTTTCTTTTAATCATTATATTAGGGGCTCATACAACTCTTATCACAATCCATACATACATCAATTGTGTAAAGCGCATTTGTACATTCATTGCCCTCATCATTGTCAAAACATTTCCTCTCCACTTAAGCCCCCGGCATTAGGTCCTCATTTTTCCCCTCCCTCCCCGCTCCTCCCTCCCTCATGAGCCCTTGATAATTTATAAATTATTATTTTGTCATATCTTGCCCTGTCCTTTAATGTCCTTCTTTATTCGTGGATACAAAAAGAAATCACACAGAGTGAGGTCAGGTGAGTAAGGTGCAAGAGGCAAGAGAGGCATGCTGGGTTTTGCCCCAAACTGGTGCACTGGTTTTGCCCCAAACTGGTGGTACGTTGTTGCGATGGCCAAACCAGTTCCCCATTGGCCACAAATCAGGTCTTTTTTGGTCACACAGTTATGCTATCTTTCCAGAACCTCTAAATAGAAAGCTTGATTATTAGTCTGACCTAGTAGCACGAACTCCAAATGCACTGAGTCGACATCATTGTCCCTTCAGGAAGTTGATGGATGTTCAGAATGAGATTTGTCATCAATTGGCATTTCCCCTTTTTTGAAATGAGAAAACCACTCATACACTTGAGTTTTTCCCATAGCAGCGTCCATGTAAGTAAGCTGTGTTCAACATCACAACAGTTTCTGTGGCACTTTTCCTAAGCAGGAAACAAAATTTCACAGCTGCATGCTATTCTCTTACATTGGCCACGACAAAAAATGAGGTGCGAGTGAAACTGTTTTCATAAAAAATTCACCGTGACCAGAGAGAACCTTCCCAGGTGATGTCACTGGGCACATTAACTCAGAGCGAGTTGCTGGATGCTCGCCTACTGGGGACATGCATACTGCGAAAGCTCCGCCCAGGGGACCTTTTCTCCATCTCCTTGGAGGAGCCCCCCATGTATTCTAATGATTCATATTTGCTAGATTTGTAATACTTAATGGAGAAAAGAGATGTAAATAAAAATAGTAAATCACAGATTCTCATTGAAAAGGAATACACTAGGCCCACGAGGTATGATATTAAGATAACTACTTTCTGTGTACTTTAGCCCCTACACTCTCTGGAACCACAAGAAAAGACAGAGTTTACAGAAGAATGCATAGAAACACTTCTGTTTTACAGTCAACTCCCGACTGATATGACTCATGAAATACACAACAGGTCCTGCTCCTGTGACCCCAGCCTGGCTACACTTGCCAATGCATAAAAGGAATCAGGCAACTTTTGCCAGGCTCACTTAATAAATAATAGTCTAATATGCAATTCTAGGGTAGCCATGGGTTAAGTCACTTTTGAGGAAACTATTAAGTATTTATCAAAGTAGTATTCTCTCCATTGACTTGAAATAACTTGTTCATCTTTCACTGTGGAACGATTGTGTTGTTCCAGCATTAACTTTATGTATTCAAACCAGAATTCATTGCCAGTGAATTGATTCCTACTCAAAGCAGCACCCCATAGCATTTCCGAGGTTATCAGTCCTTACAGCCACAGATTGACACTTCTTTGTCCTCTGGGGCAGCTAGTGGTTTCAAACTGCTGAACTTTGGGTTAGTAACCCAAAGCTTAACCTATTATGTCACTAAGTCTCCTTAACTTTATGTAAACTATTATGCAAAATTCAACTATTTACTATAAGATTGAGGCAGTATACCATTCTTAGTGAAAAATCCATATTAAATGGTGAGAATTTTTCCCTTAACTCTGCAGATTTATTGGATAGTCATGTGCTTTGATAATAACTGAGAAAGAAACTCGTGCTATATTTTTACCAGGTCTTATGCCTCTTTGGCTAAGTTTCTGCTACACATGTTCCCCTCCTTTCATAGAAATGTGGTACTTGCATTGTCTAACAAATAACCTGTGTTTATTATGATTTTTTTAATTGATCTAGTGTATATGTCAGAAATATTTGACAGTTTACTTGCTTCTTTTTCTAAATTCTTTTCCTTTAATTTAAAAAACTTCAGTGTGGTTCAATATGGTTGTGTTACCTTTCAGTGCTTTTTTAGGACTTTTAAATTTAGAAATCTATTTAATGTCCATGCTCATTAAATTTAAAAAACATTTTAATTGAAGATGTTCTTGAATTTTTATTCTTATATTAGTATAATTGATCTGTTAAGCAAAGTTATTTTTTTAGGGTATTTTATATTATAATGATCTAAATAAAATATAAGAGGAGGCTTTAAAACTTATTTAAAAGTGGAATTAAAATGTAATGGATTTTTTCCATAAAATCTTTGATGCCCTTCATATGTACATTTTTATATAGTGAATATATTGTCTTAATTAATCTACAATACTTTATTTAATGGTATTTAAAATCTGATAAGACCTGTTACTGTTTCTAATCATTTTTGTTGCTTTATCTATTCTTGTGCTAACAACTTACTATTTTAATCATTCTGTGGTACAATGTATTTGAAATCTGATTGGGTAAGTGTTAATCCTTGTCTCATTTATTTTCCATTACATATTCTTGCTTATCTGCATTGTTACATGAATTGAACTGAGAAAACCAAATGCCCAATTTTCTTTACATTTTTCATAAAATGCCAGTGTTATTAATTCAAAAACAAAAAATACTTCTGATATTAGTGCAGATTTATTTTATCTGAACTTGGAGTCATTTATGGGAATGAGTGAAAAATATATTTCTTTCCCAATCAAATTATATATAAAGAACCAGAATGCTGCCATTCATGGTAGATATTTCTTCATTCATATTTCTTAATATTGTATTAATTCCATTGGATTTCTCATATATAATGATTTTTTTCTGATTGATTACTATGGCTATATTTTATATTCTGCATTATAATTTTATAAATTGCTTATGATTATTTTTAGCAACATTATTTGAGTATAAAAACCAAATGAATAGAATAAAGAACCGTGTTTCTCAGAAAAACCATTCCATCTTGCCAGGTTTATATATATTCCTTATACCACAAGGGAATGAAGTATTAAAGAGGGGCAATATTTAAATCAGGGTCCCTAGGTGGTACACATGTGTGTTAAGCTGGGTTGTCTAGAGAAACAAAACAAGTGACATTGATATATGTATAAAGAAAGAGCTTTATATAAATAAATAATCTTCTATCAAGAAAACACCCCAGCTCGATGCCTAGCTGAAGCCTGCTTCAGAAGGGTAGCAGCAGGCGGAGGAGGAAGAAAAGTGAAGCAAGAGGCAAGAAGATCACCAGCAAGTGGGTGCAGCATCATGTGGATCCAAGGCCAGTGGAAACACTGCCGGATGCTGACAGCTCTGAAGGTCAGACGGTCCACATGGGGTTGCCCCAGAGGCAGACACAGAAGCTTAGCAAGCAGGAAGATAATGGGACAGAGAGAGAACTTCTCATTTTTTCTCTAATGAAAAGACATCATCAAGCTATGACCTCATTGGTAGGTTAGATTCCACTCCTACACATCCATAGAAAGTCAAGTTGACATGAAATCTAACTACCCTAGCACGGTTAGTGCACTCAGCTGCTGACATATAGCTTGGAGGTACTATTCAAAGGCACTTAAGAATATGTCTGGTGATGTCCTTCAGAAACATCACACATTGAAAATCTAATGAGCACATTTCTACACTGATTCACATGTGGTTAGCATGAGCCAGACTTATGGCAATTTTCCTTTTGTAAAATGCATTGATAATAGGGAGAACATTGTTCAAATAATGGGATATTAAAACATATTTAAGGAAGACAAAGTAGCGAGATATAATGT
>NW_022103908.1:19337859-19362012 GCF_000313985.2 Echinops telfairi | reverse complement strand
TATATATATATATATATATATATATATTAGATGATAATGTGAATTGCTGAACTTATATATTTTACTGTTGCTTATCATTTAATTACCTGTTTAATATAATCTAAAACATTAAAAAGCAGAGATGTCAACTTAAGGACTAAGGTGAACCTCACCCAAGTCATAATATTTCCAATATCTCATATCCATTTGAAGGAAAAATTGGAAATAGGAAAAATTGATACCTTAGAAATATGATGTTCTTGAAGACTACCAAATACGAGGGTGGGGGTGTACCCCCTGTATTATTCTGCATAGACTAGAGAAACAAATTATTAGATATTCATATGCATATACGAAAGAGCTTTATATACAAGAACAGTTGAATATTGAGAAAACATCCAGCCCAGTCAAGATCAAGTCCATGAGTGTGATATTAGCCCATATGTCTGATACCAATCTATGAAGTCCTCGTCAGACTCACGAAACACATGCAATTACTCCAAATGCGGGGAGATCACAGGCCAGTGGGTGGAAAATCTTGTGGATCCAGTGGTATTGTGAGCATCTCAGTTCTGGTAGGGGTCTCTGTGTGGTTTCTCTGGCTCCAGAGGTCTGACTCCATCAGCCTCTCTCAGGACGTCTCAGGGAGTGAGCCTTCTCCTCCAGGGAGCTATTTATCTCCTTAGCAGCTCCAAAACTGGTAATCAAGCTGCTATATGATTGACAGACTACACTTCATCCCTTCACTCTCAGATTGACACCAGATTATGCAACTGCCACCCCACCCCCAAAAAAACATTTTTTTCAAAGCTATGTATTTAAATTTTTTTTACCAAACAAGCTTATCACCTTCAAAGTGCTCTTAATACATTTGACAAATCTGTGATTCCATTCTTGGAAACATTTTTCAAACCCATGTTTGAATGGCTGCTAGCACTTACCTTTTCTTCAGCACTTTTTTTCGTTCAGCCCTTCTTTGTCATCAAGTCATTCATTCCCTCTTCATGCCATGTCCCTCTTCATTAGCAGAGACAATAAGAAGTAGCACAGAGTGAGGTCAGGACAGTAAGGTGCATGGGGCAAGAAAGGCATGTTATTTGCCAAAAACTGGTGCACTGAGATGGCTGTATGAGCAGGTACATTGTCATGGTGGCCAAACCAGTCCCCGGTTTGCCACAAATCAAACCTTTTTTTTTGGTCAAAAACTGTTAAAGAAACTTTCAGCACCTCTAAATGGAAAGCTTGATCACCAGTCTGACCTGAACTCAAAATGCACTGTGAGTCAACCTTTTCTTCCATTTGGAAAGCCGACAGATGTCCAGAACAAGGTTTGTCATCAATTGACATTTCACCTTTTTTGAAAAGAAAACCGCCAGTACACTTGAGATTTTCCCGTAGTGCTGTCTTTGTAAGTTGTGTTCAACATCACAACAGTGTCTACAGCATTTTTAACCAAGCAGGAAACAAAATTTCACAGCAACACGCTTTTCGCTTAACCGAGCCAACACAAAAAAAACGTGGTTTGAGTGAAACTGCTTTTACAAACAAATTCAATGTTAGCAGAACACCTTTCCAGGTGACGTCACTGGTTGAACTAATTCAGATCAAGGGTGCTTGATGGTTGCCTAACAGGAAAAATATGTATTGTGACAGCTCTGCTCTGCCCAGAGCAATTCCGTCTTTTGTGGGGTGAGGTAGCCCCTCATATCCTGAACCACTATAAAAACAAACAAATGTGTCAGAAGAAGTATAGTTAGAATATGCCTTGTAAACAATAATGGTGAGACTTCATTAAACCAAAAATGGTCTCTTCTTTTAACATGTCATGAGCAGGCTCCTGGTAGAGGACATCATGCTTGAAAAATTAGAACGTCAACAAAAACAAAGAGGTCTCCAATAAGTTTAATTAACCCAATGGCTGCAGCAATGGCCTCAAATGTAATCATGATCCTGAGTATGACACAGGACCAATTAATATTTTGTTCCGTTGTACTTTGGGTCATGTTGAGTTGCAATTAACTCTATGATACCTAACAACTAACAAAACCAAAATAAAATCCATAATAATTGAGTGTAATCTAAAGATAGCTACATTAAAATCATTATAATTGTACTCTGTTCTAATGATGTATGTAGAGTTGTTATAGGCATATCATATAGAGAATTGAATGTTGTTACTGCATATGCTCTCTGAGAATACGGAGACAGTTTATTATGATAATTAAGAATGTAATTATTGGACAATATAAGTTTAACATGTAGTCTGATACTTCTCAGCTATATGTCTCATAAATAAAGTCAATTTAAAAATAAAATATGTATGTTAGATCTGATTACTAATAATATTAGAGTCTGTCTTTATAGCAAAGCTTTTAATTGCATAATTCCTACTTTTGAAACACCAGGATATATAAACTAAATTCTACCTTTTTATTCAAAATTAAATTTATTATATATCATATATTTTAAGATAACTTATCATCATTTTTAGTTTTAATATTAAATTTAAATTTTTGTTAAAATCTCAAACACTGAATAAGTTTAGACAGATCTGAACCTCCAGTCTTCAGCAATTTGTTCAAATGCTCAAAACTTTAGTTTGATCATCTAAAAAATAATCCTAATTACTATGACTTAGGTCATAGGATTGTTGAGCAGAGAAGAGAGTAAAGGGAGAAAGGAAGTTCTTTCTCCAGGGAGAGAGGACAGTCCCAGAATCCTCATAAGAAAGCCACGTCCACAAGGAGGTATCATCAGGTTGTGACCTAATTGACAGGCTAGACTCCACTGCTACACTTATTTATAAAGTTGACATGAAATTATGTAACTACCATAATTAAAAAAAAATAGTATATGAGAAACAACTTCACCGTATTAAAAATGTAAAACATGCTCTATTGTAGTTAGAAATATCCACAGCTTCAATTGCATGCTTATGATGAATCTGTAGTTCATAAACACGTAGTGCAACTAAAAATAACCCTGTCCAAATATGAAAGCAAATATGTGTGACTAACACTGTTGCAAGAAATTTGTACTCAGTGTTTATATGATGTAGAATAAGCATACATCATTCTACAAGTGAAACCTATGGACAGCTCAAAGTATATCCCTTTATAAACTTCCCTTTATAATGTTCATAAAATATTATGGGACTTCAAAAAGTTCATGGAAAATGTAATTTAAAAGATAATGGAAATTTTATACAAATTTTTTGAAGCCTGCTAGTAAAAATAAATAGTAATATGATGCAAATATATAGATACACATATAGTACTTCTATTGTTCATGACAGAAGTATTATGACTTGACCACCATCCCATTCACCTCAAATAAAAATATGCAATAAGATGTACAGAGTTTTAATGACATAATGTTGTTTGTGCTACATCGAAGTTGAATCTTTGATCTGCCAGTTGACAGATGAAGAGGAATTTAGTGTTTTAGGATCATACATACACTAAGGATTAGAGCATGACATTAACCAAATTTAAGTAAAAATTACACTGGACATTTAAAGCAATAACTTGTGCCTAAGAATTTGTAGTTCTGGTAAAATAGTAGGGATGCCTTTTTTTCATGGCATAACAAAAGTGATATGAAAATGCCTTGTTTTACATTAATATTGTTTTAACTTGCTAATGCAAATGGAAGAAATGATGGAAATAAAAAGGAGTTGAACAGAAGATTTCAAAGGACAGCTTGAGAAGATAATGTAGTAAAATACTCAGCTTAACACAAGCTCCCAGGGTGAGGATCATTACCTCTAGCTCATTAATGGGAAATTAAGCAAGCACAGGGGTGTTATAATAAATTACACTTAAGAAATTGGCTTGGATATAATAACCCTAACCTAAAATTTCACCATCTAATGTATTCTTATTGCATCTAGAAGAGATTCTAAAGAGGCTACACTGACTTTCAAATTATATTTTATTACTCCAGTTGAAATCATTGAGCATTCAATTACTTAAAGCTCATAATATATTGACTTACAAAAATCTGTGACCATCAAGTCAGCTCCTGGTGACCCTACATGGGATTCCTAAGGCTGTCATTTTTTACAGGTACAGATAGTCTGATCATCTTACTCTCAAGGAGTAATTGATGAGGTTGAACTTCTGACCTTATTGTTAACAGTCCAATATGTAATGAACTATGCTACATTGGTTTACCAAAAATATTGAAATATATATTCTACATATAGTTATATACTTATTTTTAAGTTTTAGTTTTTAGTCTTAAAATATCTCTTTTTTCTGAATAAATATAACTGCTATGTTGTTTTTATCTATTTCCTAAAATATGTAAGACATGGAATAATTTATGTTCTTAAGATTTTCAAAAGTCTTTGAAAAATACATATACAAAAAGGTCTGTAGCAAATATAAAACAAATATGAACCTAAGTTCTACAGTTCCATTTTATTGTTACAATTTTAGTTTTAACTAAAAGTTTAATAACATTACCCTTTTTAGCAATTTACCTCAAAACTACACCAAAAAACCAAATGAACAAAAACATATATAAGTGTTATTTCTATAAGTATGTAAAGTACATAATTTTTAAAATAGAAATAATGTCAAGAATGGAATAAAAATTATATAGACAATTTTGTTAGTTTCTATTTATATAAGTAGCATTCAATATATCTGTTTCATACTTTGTTAAATAAAAAAAATTGAGGATCTCATAAACTATTATATATTGTGAATGTCAAAAACTTATAAAGAAGTTAGGACCCAAAGTGTACCCTTAAAAACAAAATGCTTTAAGGAGTTTTAAAAGGACAGAAAGCCTAATATTGCTATTTATTATGGATATAATTAACAAATGATTGCAATAACCTTTTTTTTTTTAATGAAATACACTAGAAGAAGTGTAGTCACAGGCAGATTGCGTGGAAAATTAGTAGATGGCATTGTCTTGCAATGATCATTTCCTTCACTGGTAAACATTTATTAACATATGAATGTTGATGTCATTTTGAAATTGAGTATGCACATCATGAAAACTGCCAAGAGAACAAACAGGTATAATCAGAATGCTCCTTAGATTAGAGAGTAGGGCTGTGGGCATCAATCTAACTTCAATTTCAGCTCCATGGTGTTTAAAGGGTTGTATTCATTCCTAACCACCACCATCATTAGCTGTCAAATGTATCCTAATTCATGGCAACCACTGTGTGTCAGGCCAGCATTGTGCGACAAGGGGCTTTCAGCAACTGATTTTTCAAAGTCAGTCTTTAGGTGGTTGTACTAAGGCAATTGGGGTGGATTGGATGGTCAATTGTCAGTGAGCAGCTGAGAGTTTTCACAACATTTGGAGACAGTGTTGTGCTGTGTTCCCTAGAGAAGCAAAACCAGGGTGACTCTTATACATTATGTCAAGAGGAAAGCTTATGTATATCAAGAAAAATGGCTCACACAGTTAAGTCCGTGCTTATGTGAAGCTGGAGATTTTTTTCTGGAGGATGTGGTTGCTAGAGCCGGGGAACCAGGAAGTCAGAAGATGAACCAAGAGATAGGAAGACTAAGCAGCAGGATCACAGCTAGTGAATGCAGAGGTGGGTAGGGTATTGTGTCAGGTGGCTAATGCTTGCTAGGATGGGCAGACAATATGATGGGTGATTGGCTCATGTCCAAGAACCAGAGACTGATGTGACAGGTGAGAGATCCACCCCAGTGAGAAGAGAGAAGGAGCAAGTTCACCATAGCATCTATTTACAGATAGAAGTAGGCCACACAATCGAAGAAATGTCATCAGGCTGCAAACTCTACCTTATGGGGAAGCCCTACCGCCAAACCACTGAGGGTCCTGGCCCAGCCATGTCGACCCCAAAATCATGTCTGTATGTATATGTCCCCTGCCCCCTCCACCCATGAGGGGCCTTCAAAACATTTCTGGAAAAATCCCTTTATCTTTAATCCCATTAAAGTTTTTATTATTTTCTACTTTCTTTTAGATTAAGGTTTTCTGTGTTTAACTTTGTAATTGATAGTTGTTGCAGGAGAGGGCTGGATGTTTTTCATTATATGAAATCAAGGATCATTAAATCAATATAGTAATTGCATTTATTAATAATTTCTCAGTGTTATGACAGGAGCGGTTAGAGGGAAATGGAGAGCTAGTAATATTAATTTTAGGAATGAGGGAAATGGTTGTGGTGATGAGTGCACAACTCATTTTTTTTTTAATGAACTGTCACTAAAGATCCTTTTGTCATGAAAGGCCCCAAGACCACTTCAATTTTACTTATCCACCTCTGTATTTTAAGCCACTCAAACCACTATTTAGGTAGTTTTATTTATTTTCCATGAACTTTTTAAATACCCCTCATATCAGTTTATCAATATACACTATGAAAATTGCACGGATTTCAAAAATGCTTTGCACCAAATAAATCTAACTTGTCTGAATAATATCTTATTTGAGGCACTAAGAGAAATAAGATATCAATTTGAAAGTGCTGCTGTCAGAGCAACATGAAGTCTGTTAAAATTCAAGTAAGGAAAAATACCAAATTTATTGTGAAGCTTTGGTGTGAGAATGATGAAGTCCCTAGAGCTTTATAAAAATATATAGTGATGATGCTCTTAAAAAATAAACCATTTACAGATAGATCACTCATTTTTAGAAGTGATGTGATTATTTTGAAGATACTTCCTCTAGGAACAAGACATTTGCATCAATTTGTGAGGAAAAATTGATCATGTTAGTGCATTAATTGAAGAGGACTGAGAATTAATAGTAAAAACAACAGTCAGTACCATTGAGTTCTCAACTGGTTCAGCTTATGCACTTCTGACTGAAAAATTAAAGTTGATCAAACTTCCCATGTTGTGGGTGCCCAAATACTATGCCCAAATAAGGTACATTCAAAAGCAGGACTTTCAAATGAAATTTTAAACAGGTGAAATCAACAGCCTGACACACTTATTTGAAAAAGTTTAACAAGAAATAAAACATGGCTTGACCATTACAATTCAGAAGTCAAAACAGCCAAAACAAAGGCTGGTAAGTGGTAGGTGAGCTACAGTCAATAAAAGTGGATTGTTGAAAGCCACTGACAATAGTATTTTAGGTTAGTCAAGGCATTTTGCTTTCTGACCTTCTGGAATGCCAACTAACAATAACATTTGCTTCTTATAATAACTTTTTGTTTTGCTTTTTGGGAAAATTAAACAAAGTTTTAGCAGGAATGTTCCCCCCAAATTTGCCAGATTTTTTTCCCTCATGATAATGTCCCTGCCCATTTTTCTCATAGAAGAAGGGCAATGTTCTGAGTGTAGGAAATCTTACACTCCTGATTTGGCTTTTTTTGGTTTCTCTTCATTTCCTATTCTCAGAAAATCTGTAATGAAAAAGGGTGCCCACTTTTCTTCAAGTGATAATGTAAATGAGAAGAAGACGGCATTAACATTGTCATATCTAAGGACCTTCATTCCTTAGAGATGAACTTCATGACTGGACTTGGTATACTTGCTTACCACAGTGCCTTGTAAAAATGGCACTTATGTTGAGAAGTAAAGTTTGTGTTTTATTTTTATTCCTTTCAGAAGAAAGCTCTGAGGAGAAAAGATGCACAGTTCCACTACAATGTAGTTAACTTCGACTCATAGTGACCCTTCTGAAGAACAGAGCAGAACCACTCCCTGACGTTTCTGAGACTTTCCATTTTTACGGGAGTACACAGCCTCCTCTTTCCCCTTGGAACTGCTGGTGAATTCAAACGGCTATTCTTGCAGAAGCCAGATAATACTTTGCCTACTGGACCATCAAGGCACCTGTGGTGGATATAGAATAGATAATAATAAAAACCAGAAGAAATTAGATCAGCTAGGACATAGCATAGCTACCCAAAATAAGGAACCTAATTCTGAACCCCAGGCACATTCAACTGAGAAGCAAAGGAGACAAAAAAGCACCATCAAACAGACTCAGTTTGGGCGGCCAGTTAAGGAAGGAGGAAAACTGGCCTTTGAGGGCTCTGGATACCTAGGAAAGACAGGGAAGCATGGAGAAAAAGGGAGCAACTGTGTCAAAAAGTGTGTTAGCTTAGGTGAGCACTGAAAATCAGAGATACGTTCATCAATGTGGTGACTTTCACCGACACAAGTGCAGGGGAGTTGGTTTATCAAGAACAATGAGCAAAGGAAAATAACAGGAAGAAACTCATAGCCATTGAGTCATGCTGATGCAGAGTGACCCTACAGGACACGTGGAACGGCGCTGACGCTTTCCAGAGACTAACTGCTTATGCAGAAGTTCTCAGCCTGTGGGGTCGGGACTCCTTTGGTGGTGGCACGATCCTTTCACAGGGGTCGCCTAAGACCATCAGAAAACATATTTCTGATGGTCCTAAGAACCAAGAGACTGCTCCTCTACCCGGCTCCGGGTGGGTCCGCCTCATGCAGATACACCCACTTACGAGCACCCGGCATGAAAACCGTTACCCATGCTACAGCATGCTTCAAGACAAAATTTCACTTGTCATTAGAAATAGATATTTCACAATATAATTATGTATTGTTCTGTGATTAATCACTATGCTTTAATTATGTTCAATTGGTAACAATGAAAATACATCCTGCATATCAGATATTTGCATGATGCTTCATAACAGTAGCAAAATTACAGTTATGAAGTAGCAACAAAAATAATTTTGTGCTTGGGGGTCACCACAACATGAGGGCCTGTATTAAAGGGTCGTGGCATTCGGAAGGTTGAGAACCACTGGGTTACAGGAATTGAAAGTCCTGTCTTTCTCTGGTGGAAGTGCTGGTGGTTTCCAAATTTGGACCTTGTAGATGGCAGCTGAAATTTTAACCACTGCTGAACAAGAATAGGAGGCAGGAAATACCGAGAGGGACTCCAGGACATTTGCTATAAAGAGGAATAAAACAGTGAGGTAGGGAGTAGCTGATGGAGGAAACACCGTTACGGTCAATTTTTAGTCCTATAAATCATAGAAAGTATTTATACTGTTGGGAATGATGACAGAGGATACAATGGATAGCTGACTGAATAATGACTGAATGATTTCATATTCCCTTTTTTGTTGATGCTATTTATTTAGTTTACTGAATGTGTTCTGAATTATTGAGCATGTGTGACATTTTGTTGTAGTTCATAGATTTTTTTAAATAAATAGTATGTGGTATCCATATGTGCCTGCCAATGAACTCTCTATGTAGGATACATGGAATAAAATCCAAAAGCCAAATTCACTGCTGTTGAGGCAAGGCCACTCACAGTGACCCTATAGAGCAGGGTAGAACCCTGTGGGTTTCTGAGAGTGTGTCTCTTCGGGACATAGAAAGTCAGTCTTTCTCCCTCAAGTTGGCTGATGGTCTCCTTCCACAGACCTTGTTGATTTCCTTCCAACTCATAACCACTATATCACCAGGGCTCCTAATATGGAATAAGGCAGGGGGAATTTGTTAAATCAGATTTCTATGTGAACTTTTGAAAGCATGATTATCCAGAATCCTGAGAAAATTTTTTAAAAAGTTGTGCTACTTATACATATGGGTTTGAAGTATGCCAAAGATGCGTGCTTACACTGTTTTTCACCTTAAAATAACATTGTCGTTTGAAAACTACCCTGTGTTAGACTGGTCTGACTAGAGGAATCAATCCAGTGACACATATATATGTATGAGTAAGAACTTTGATCAACAAGTAATGACGTATCAAGAAAGCATACCAGCCCAGTCCAACTCAAGTCCTTATGTCCAATATAAGTCCATAAGTCTCTCGTAGACTCTCACAGCCACATACAATAGTGCAGAATGCAGGAAGATCACAGGCCAGTAGGTGCAGAGCCCTGTGGAGTCAAGGTCAATGGAAACATGGCAGGACTCCCACAGCTCTCAGTGGGGCAGCAAGCAGGCAGGTGAGAGGAGAAAGAGGGTCTTCCTTATGAGAAGACTCTCTCCCCAAGGAGACAGCATTAGGCTGTGATTGGATTGACAGGTGTGACTCCATCCCTAGCCATGGGTGTATCATTCACACAGAAGTAACATAAGATATACTGAAACTAGAGCTCCCTAATGACACAAAAACAAATGAGTAAATATACTTACATGTTTTATTTTACTGCACAAAAATCCAAAGTTACCAGCATTTTATTAAAAGTGACTTCTGGGACACAGCTCTTCGTATAATTTCTTGTCACTATAGTACTATGGCACCAACATCCTTTATACAAGTACATAAATAAGCCCATCCCCTAACACTATATATTGTAAATAACAAAACCATAAACAAATCTCAGATAGAAAATATGAGTGGTGTCATATGTACCTGCAGACATGAAAATAATTATATTATAGAGAAAGATTGGAAATATATTACTAAGTCGGTGGAAGGACATGTGTCCATGTGAGCAAATGGAAAATACAAAAGGTTTTTAAATAACCATTGGAAAGATATGGTGAAAATGCCAGGAGATGGGAAAACATAGCTTGCTAATTTCTGGATCTTTAGATCTTTAAATTTTAAGAGATTTCTTGAAATTATTTTATTTAATCAATGAATTAAAAAATTAACCCATTACCTGAAAATGTAGATCAACTGAGGTAATTTGGAGGTTTGAGGAAAAAATATAACATGTGATATGAGAAAGTAATAAATGAATAATTGGAGAGTGTTTGACAACCTGCTAACATTAAAGTTCCTTTGATCTCCAACCACTTTCAGTCAAATGAGTGTAGGGCAGAGCGGATCATCTCTGTGGCTTTATTGAAAAGGAACAGAGGGAGATGCACAGTGGAAGTCAAAGATATGGGAAGAACTGATAATGATGAAGGATGGATTATAAGCTGATGAAGAGGGACAACAGTTTATGAAGATGCTTAGAGAATAAAAAATATATAAAATAAAAAGCTTGGTGGTATCATTGATCCAGGCTGTGTGGAAAGCTTTCTGGATTCAGAGAATAAGAATGTTGGAATTTTAAAAACAGGGTACATAATATTAGTACTATATCGGGAGGCGTGTTATAAATGTTGGTTGGGGATCCGAGTGGTGGAAGGAGTTTTTGTGTTGGTTAACATCATTGACTGATGACCTAAAGACTAATGTTTCACGTCAAGCCAGAGACATGCAGAAGAAAAGTGATACACTATTGAAAAACCAATCTACTTTTGAAAAATTATTCATTGAAAAGCCTAGGATGCACAGTTCTATTTAGAAGCTATCATTAGCAACACAAAAGATTAGTGGTTCAAATCCCCCAACTAGCTGCTTTCTGCTGGGAAATACTATGGATACTCTGCCTTATTGTACAACCTCGTTGTGAGTTGAATGGACTGAACAGGACACAGCAACAATGCAGAAGAGAGACAGGGGCTTCAATTTTAAAATGGTAGAGAAACCATTATTTTTCCTTTATCGTATCAATGTTTTCCTATTGTCTTTAAGTGTAAAATAGGTGACCGCAATTTATAGTTACATTCTCAAAAAATAGCAATCACATTTGAATAAAATAAAATTATCAAGATAAATTCCATTAAACAGATTCTATTTATATATTCATTGTTGTTGTTAGGCACAAGCAAGAAATTTCCATATCATATGATCATATGATCTTACGTGCAAAAGAATAAAGCCCTTCCCACCCCCCACCCCTGTCCTCATAGTCATTAGTCATTGCTGTTTGAGCTCTTAGTTTCAGTCACTCTGTCAATTACCTTATTTCACTTCTTTCTCTTCTTTTCTGACTTTTTATTTTACCAAGTATAATTTTCTTCTTATGTATAAGGTCTTTCCTGTTAAGGTGTTAAAATAGAGGAGCAGACTTAACACCATGATCACTTTCAAGGAGCATTATGGCTTATTTCTTCCAAGACATTATTTGTTCATTCTTCTGACAGTCCCTAGTATATTCAATATATTTTCAAAAAAAACTGTAAGTCAAATGCATCAACTCTTCAGTCTTCTTTATTTGTTATCTACCTTTCTCATACATACAAGCAATTGAGAATCCCGTGGCTTGTGTCAGGTGCAGCTCAGTCCTCAAAGTGCCATCGTTGCTTCTCAACACATTAAGAAGTCTTTTCCAGGAGATTTATTCAATGCGACACACCTTTTGATGACCCGATTGCTGCTTCCATTGACATTGATTATGGATGCAAGCAAAATGAAATCCTTGGCAACCGTATCCTTTTCTGTACTTATCATGATGGTGCTTATTGATCTAGTTGTTTATTTTGTTTTTTCCATGTGGAGGTGTAGCCAAACCAAAAAATTAGTAGTTCAAATCCTCCAACTAGTTCATAGGAGAAAAACGTGGCATTCTGCTAGGAAATGCTATGGATATGTATGCCTTAATATATAAGCTCTTTGTGAGTTGAATGGACTTAATAGCACACAATAGTTCTGAAGAGAGACAGTTTATTATTCCTCAAACATCAAAATGGAGTGCTTCAAGAAAGCTTCAATTTCAGCAAGCAGAGTTGTGTCATCAGGATATTACAGTAGGTAAGAATCTTCAACGCAAGTCCTAGTACCAGATTTTTCCTCATATAGTTTCTACATATGTACATGTACTTATATGTACATAATACAAGTTGAGTGAGTGTGGTGAAAGCATACACCCTTGGCACATTTACCACGCAGCGTCCCCTTGTTCTGTTCCAAGGACTGACTTTTTGTAGTTTGTGCATGAGCAAAAATTTTGTGCTCTGGAATTCCCATTCTTTGTAATGGTATCAGTAGTTTGTTATGATCCACAGAGTTGAATACTCTTGCATAGTTTAATCCAATAATAATTGTAATGTGGATTGTACAAAGTATGAATCAAGGAAAACTGCATATTAAAAAAAATGGAACCTATAAATAACTAATTCCTTGGCTTTAGCCAGCTTAAGTGGACTAGTATTGGCCATTTTGAACCAAACAATCATATACTTTACTATGTTGAGAATAAAAATAATTGAAGAGAAATTGTGACATACTCATTTCCAGAAAAATATTTCAAGATTTACCTGACAGATAATACTCTCAGTGATAGAATTATATTATTTTCCCTCAAAGCAGACCCGGTTAAATTATTCTTATTAAAATTTATCCACCAGCTAATGCCAAATTTGGGGCAATTGAAGAATTGAAGACCAGAGTCTTAAGTCTGAAATTTGTTAAGCATGAAATCAAGATCCATTTATTCTCACTGGTGGTTAGAATACAAATTTAAGAAACAAAGGCAATGGCTTAGTTCTTGAAAAATACTGCCTTGGCAATTAAAAATAAATTAGAGATCACATGACATGATATTATAATGACTTGTTATTGTAAATTATTTATTTCAACAACATAAACAGCAGCAGCTGCTGCTATAGATGTGGACCTCACTAGGTATAACAGACAGGAATCAAGTCAAATACATCTGTGTACAAAGTCAATGGAGGAGCTCAATATCATCAATAAGACAAGATTCAACTGCTGAACTAAGTATCAATTGTGTATATGCTAATTTAGGGCAGAGTTGAAAACAATTTTAAAAGTCAGGCAAGTCAAAGTATCTATGAGGTGGACTATATTCCACCTGGAATTTTAAAGCATATCCAGAAAAAAAAATTCACATTTTGGACATTTAGATCAAATGAGTTGTCAGATGACCTCAAGATCGTTATACATGAAGAAAGTAAAAGGCATGTGTGGTAGTTATATAATCTGTTGTCAATTTGAGATGATTAAGAGTGAAGGGGTGGAGTTTAACCTGTCAATCAGGTCTCAGCTTGATGCCTTCATTAGAAGGTTCTGAGGATATAAATACCTCACTGGAGGCAGGACGCAAGCTGACTTCCTGGGAGACATTGCAGCTAACAAGACAAATGGAGCTATGCTAGTGCCCTGAGCTGGAGGAGCCAAGTAGAGACCACTTCCAGCGCTGAGATGCTTCCACTGCCACTGGATCCACAAGACTTTCCACCCACTGGCCTGTGATCTTGCATTCAGCATCATTGCATGTTTTTCCTGAGTCTAAAGAATTTTTGTATTGGTATCGGACATAAGGGCTAATATCGGACTTATGGACTTGATCTGGACGGGGCTGGTATGTTTTTAAATATTCAATTGCTCTTGTACATAATGCTCTTTCTTATACACATATACATGTTTATAAACTTGTTTCTCTAGTCTACCTGGACTAATACATTATGGTACCAGAAGTGGGGTACTAGAGAAACAAATCATAAAGATGGTGAGGGAATGTTTGTTTGACTTCTGCCTCATGGTAATGTTTCTTCTTTGGGTAGCCAGAAGTCAAATATGTCCATGCAGTTTACTGGGTTGTTTTCTGGAAAGAATAAGGGAAGTGAAACTTTAGATTATTTTGTTTGGTTGTTGTCTTTGGTTATTCCTGTTTGAACTGGTAAAAATGGATGTGATTAATGTATATTTTGAGTTCAAGGATGTAAATAGTCATTTGAATTTCTCAGAAACCATGCTGCTTAAGGAAAATGCCTGAAAGAAGGTCAAAACGGTTGACAGAAAGCGTGTCTCTGGCTTGATGCTGTCAGAGGCCCAATCCCATACTTTTGTATCAATGGGATAGTTTAGATAAAGAATTAACATAAGCTAAATAAGGATTGAACTTGACTGTGTTAAGAATTGAGTCTAGTATCTGATTCTACTTTGTTTATACTGACTTCTGCTTATTATTGCTGATATAATGATTGATAGAAATGATTTTTGAGAGGTACGAAAATGGAGAGTTTGTAAGCCAACTTACCTTGAACTATTAAAACTTGATCTTTAAATGGGTTTAGGGCACGCCTGTAAAGAAAGCTCTGAAAACATAAGCCCAATGCTTTGGAGTACTCATATATTTGCATTCCAAGAGACCTGCCTAAGGGATTGTTGACATATTGAAGAAAAAAGGGACTCTTTGGATTTTTTAAGTTTGAACTAGTGGTTATTGTCAGAAGCTGGAAAAAATCTGGAACCATGAAGAAAACTCCTCTCTAGGACTGAACATTAAAGGGAGACTATGGCAGTCTGAAATGCTTGCTAGGTGACCACCTGGATCCACTTGTTGAGTGGAAGTGGGAGAAAAGCAGCAATATAGAGATGGGTTGAGTCTGGCCACTGACAGTCACCTTTGGACCTGGTCATGAACTAGAAGAGAAGAAGAGAGGGAATTGACTGGTCTGAAGTTCATGACATAGCCCAAGGGGGCTAGGGTTGTTGAGAATTTGTGATGGGGCCCATTGTCTAAAGGCAAGGTGACCAATGGGTACCCTGGTGAGGCTGTGGGAAAGCTAATCAATGAATATAAAGGATGGAAGAATTGGTGTGTTTTAATTACAATATTGGTAAAGAATATTAAATATAACAAAGACTTTGGGAAGAACCACAAAACTGTGCTGGAAGGAGTACAGACAGAATAGTACTTACAAACAAGAATAATTATGTAGTTAGGAAATATTATCAGATGGGACAATTTTTTTGGAAAATGAGCTCATACGTCATATAATATAGGGGGTATAAAGAAGATGAAAATTCCCAAGGAGAGGGAGTGACACATGGCTGCAACCATGGTCTACGAGAGCAATACTTGTGAGTTTGGCACAGGAATAGTGCTTTGTTCAACTAGTATCAGATCCTTATGAGTCACATTCGACTCGAGGGCTCCTAACCACAGCAAACTTCCTCTGTTTCAGCAAGGAAAGCCCATAATCTATGATCTCTTCTGAATCTGGCTTGAATTTCTGGTATTTTTCTTTCTAAATCATTTTTATTGGGGGTTCTTATAGCTCTTACAACATTCCATACGTCAATTGTATCAAGCATATTTGTACATATGTTGCCATCATCATTTTCAAAATATTTTCTACTTGAGCCATTGGTTTAAGCTCCTTTTATTCTCCTCCCTCCCCCACCATCCCACCATCGTGAATATTTGATCAATTACATATTGTTATTATTATTTTGTATCTTACATTGTCCATTATATCCCTTCATCCACATTTCTGTTATTTGTCCCTTTGGGGTGTGTGCTGGGTGATGGGGCTATGTATCCAACCTTGTGATGAGTTCCCCCTTTCACTCCCTTCCCCCTCCCCAACCATCAAACTAGCCTCAAGACATCGCTATTTCCACTACTTTTCTTCTTAAGGGGTTTGTCTTTCCTGAACTCTATGTGTTGAGAGCTCTTATCTGTACCAATGTATATTCTCCGATCTATCCAGATTTGTTAGGTATAACTGGGTTAGTTAGGGGGAGTGTGTTAAGCAGGGTTCTTCTCTAGAGAATGAAAACCAGGATACTTGTGATATATATATATATATTTATTGTGCCCACAATAAATAAATAAATATGTATATATATAATAAATATAAAATATGTTTACATGTTTATATAGCATGAAGAAATGTAACAGCTAATTAGCCTACACAACAGTACAGAGGGCTCAGTTCAATTCACTTCCATGGAACAGTTAATATACTGGAAGTCCTCCAACTCATGAGGGCTGCCGGGTCCAACATCAAGGAAGCAGACATCTGAGTCTTCCCTTGGGCAATGCAGGGAGAGTTCACCCAGAAAACAGCAGGGTGGGTTACCAACAGTACATCAGCTCAGGAGTATAGTAAAGCAAGCCCAGATGGGATATAGAATTCAAGCAACACAAGGTGACAGGATCCACAAGTCTCCTGCTCCAGCAATGTACACACCAGCATTGTGGCAAAGCACATCTCGAAAGAACCTCAAGCTCTAGCAACACAATCCATGGGTTGGCTTGTCCTACAGGTAGTATAGCTCACAAGTTGAGGCAGAGACCTAGCTAAAGCAGCCTTACACTGGTCCGATCACGAGAGAGCAAAAGAGAGAGGGGCAGGCCTTACCAAGCCATTTATTTCTTTGCCTTCAAATAAAACTGTGACCTGATTAATCCCACATGTTCCTAGTGGCCAGGTTGACACAATAAACCTACCTATGACAGGGAGGAAGCATTCAAGAACTAGAGGAATGATGTGTGATTTATCAGTCCTATATTACACCTTGGTTCAATCATCCTTTCCTTAGACCCCTTCTGTGTGGAGGGGGAGGGGAAGGGGGTATCCAATAGTCTACAGATGGACTTTGGGCCTCCACTCCAAACACCCTCTTTTGCACCGATATAGTTGTTTGTTTCGGATTTTTGATACCTGTTCCTTGAACCCATCAGAACCTTGTGATCACACATGGTTTGCTTCTTCCATGTTGCTTATATGCTTCCCTGCTAGATGGCTGTTTGTTTAATTTCAAGCATTTAAGATGCTATATCTTTTGATAGCCAGGCACCATCCACTCTTTTCACCACATTTGCTTATGCACCAATTTTGTCTTTAGAGATTATGTTGGGAAGAATTTTGGGTATTTTTCTATCCATGTAATGCTGAAACAATTTGGGGAGTTAATGGAAATATAGGCAAAATCATAGCCAAAGTGAAAAATCTAGTAAAGACTTTGTTCACGTAAAGATAAATATATGTACTTTTTTCCCTTTAAATTTAAATTTATGATCTTTAATCAGTATCCTTTTTTGAAGCAATAGAATTTCATGCCAGCAGTATCATTCCATTCTTTTTAAATGAGCAATTCATGAAACAAAGTAATTCATATAAGGATAATTAAAGTCAGGTAAAATTAATTGCAAACCACTCTGAAAATCACATCTAACAGCAAAGGTATGTCTGAACGTGCCCCAGATGACTTCATTTTGTAAAGAATGGATATTCCTACAAGTACACAAGAGATGTATGCTGCCTTGTGTTTGGAGTGAACTGAATTCATTCTGGATGTTTCAACCCCAGGTAATCATGATATTCTGAAGAATAAATTCGAAAAAAGCTCACTTTACTTTGCCTTTTCCATTGCATTTAGAAATGAAAACATTTACAGGGAATTAAGCAAGAGTCATGACAGCTATGTCTGGAATGTTTTTTCTCTTTTAGAAAACACTCTGAAGTGTTATTACAGGGTTTGGACAAAAACCGTGCTTTAAAGCAACTATCCTTAATTGTTTATGAAATTCAACATATAAATTCTTTTTCATTTTTTATCAACACCATAAACAACATGAAATTTTAACCCAACACTAAGTCTTGGCAGATGCATTAGTTCTAATGAGTTGTCACTTCTTATTGTTCAATTTCTGTCCCCATTTACAGAACTATATGAGCATGTAATTTCTAACTACTGAAGGAAAAAATAATTTCTTCATAGTGAATTTTTTTTTTCTGGTAGGATTTTTTAAGACTTAAACTTATCTTAAATTTTACAATGCCTTCCAAGTCCCATCAAAGAACTGCCTTCATTACCTGTCTCTTACCATAACCTTCCTCTTTAGCCTCCCTCAACCCTGTTATTTCTTGAACACACTAAGACACTAGAAGCACATTCAAATATCACCTTTTTAATGAGAATTTCTCTAGCCAGTTATCTCATCATTCAAAACCTCACTCTGAGGAAGAATGGACCACTAAGTATAACTACTCAGTATAACTGCTGAGAAGGGAAATGAGAAAGCTACATTTATTCTGAGTTCCTGATTTCCAGTCTGGTATCAGAACTAATTCAAAATAAAAATTCCCCCATACATGTGTCTTTTATTTAACTTACCTTGACATTTAATTGTGAACAAGGGAATCTTGCTTTACCTAAGGGTAACTAGAAAAGTTATAAAATCTGGCACTATTTGAATCTAGGCACTTTTAGCAGGTCTTAAATCAGAGTTCCAGCAATATAAAAGAAATTAGAGAATCAAATTAAAGATATAAGTATATAAAAGAAAGAGTCCCACCAAATGAATTTAAAATGACAATAAATATATTTGCTGTCTGTTCAATGTATCATTATTTACATAATTTTCCAAGCATACCATATGCTGAGTGATAAAACAAAACTTGGATACTATATATTCTATGTACTCTTTCACTATTTCCACTCCAAATGCCCACCCACATCCTCCATAATACAAGCCCTATAAAAGAGTATCCTATAAAAGTTTCTGAATATTACTTGCATAAAGACATCTCCTCACTTTCTTCATACCATCTTTTACAAAGAGTTTCACCACAGTACTGTGTATGTGTGTGTGTGTGTCAGACTTATGAACATCTAGGAACACATCAGTAAAGCATACAACAGGACTTGGGAAATGTGCAAACAACTGGTTCAGCTATCTTCAGTCAACTTCATGTTTGTATATGACTTACTGATTTCATATTAGTCAGTGTCTGATCACAGACTCCATTTTCTAAATTTAGATATAAATTTTGATTCCCTTGGGTGTTTAAATCAGTAGAAGAAGCTCGAGGTGGGCTTGTTTTTCCTCCTATTAGCTCAACGTTCTTATAAGTTGGCATCAACCCAATGTGCTTTTGTTTGTTTGTTTTTTAATTTGGTGTCTTTCTCTGGCTGCTCTTGTACTTTTAATATGTATTTATTTCTAATTTAGTTCATTAATTTCTAAAATGTATTTATTTGGAATGACAAGTACTTTTATGGAAACCATTAATACTAATTCTGATCCCAAGCAATCACCCCTATTGATTTAACCCCAAGGATACAAATAGAGCAATTCAACTTGTTCCTTGTGCCTTTTTTATCCAAGTACCAGTCAGGAAAGCTAAGAGTGTGTCCACTCCTGGCCCCAGTATCTCTACTAAACTCTTCCTAAAGATATTGATGTAAAGTCTATTATTTATCCTGGCAGTGTTCGAATTCAAGAACATACAGACTAGAAAATAACAATAACATCACATTAATCTTCAAATGCCTATGTGCCATTAAGAAAAATGTGAATATAAATTCCTTAACACCTTACTATATAAACATTTGAAATCATCCAGCCATGTACATTTAAAATTACTATTATCACTGGTCACCACGTGGTTTGTTCCATTGGCCATTCTCTTCCAGTTCCCCTAGTGCTTTGTTTCTACTCCCTGCTTTTCTTTATTTCACTCGTGTTTTTAATCCTGCAATTGCATCAGTAAATTTGGAAATGATTTTAGATTTACAAAATAGAGGCAAAGATTTTTATAGCATTTCTCCTAACCCTTAATTCAGCTGTCTCAATATTAACATCTCACAGGACCACACTAATTTACTTCAAATTAGAAATGAATATTTGTAAAAATACTCGGAACTACAGAGCAAATATAACTGAAACTTTACCCATTTTCCCAATCATGTCCTATTTTTTTCTTTGCCAATATTGAATCATGATACTCTGTTGTCTTTTTTTTCTAAAAAACAAACAACAAACAAACAAAAACAGAAACTAAACCCACTGCCATCTAGTTGAAACCACTGCATAACAATTGTATAGGACAGAATATAGTTGGCCTTTTGGTCTTTTGAGGCTAAATTGTTACAGGAGCAGACAACCTGGACATTCTCTCTGAGTGGGTGGTCCGTTCGAATGGCATAGGGTCAGTCCACAGCCAGTGCACCACTAAGGCTCTCTTCTTCCTAGTGGCCCTTCATTGTAATACCTAAGCCTTTCCTTAATTTTCATGACACTTCTGAAAATAGTGCTGAATTACTTGATAAACTGAGTCACAGCCTGTGCTTCCTCATGACTAACAGCAGAGATGGATTTGGGAAGAGAATACCATAGAACCTAAAATTCCTTCCATCACCTCAAAGCTACCTACTCCTTTTAAAGCATATCTTCCCTTCTACATTACTCTCACAGTCTTATATCTGGACTTGATTTTTCTTTTTAAAAGAATAATAAACTTTTCCAGTTTAAATAATTTCTTGTCTGTCTGTGGAAAATATTTGTATATGGTTTATCCTTTAGCCTTATTGTTCTTAATTAAACTGCATGCTTTGAGTCTATTTATAACAAAACAAATTGCTGAATTCCAGAAAGAAAAAAAATAAGGATATATGTTAGTCAATGACTTAACTAAAACATCATTTTCCTTTACTTTCCATTACAGAAAATTCTGCAGATTTTATGTAAAAACTCCTAAAAAAGAATTTTGTTTAATTATGAATCCAAATGATTGACATAAATTAGTAAATTCCCTTGACAACTTAGAAAACTCTTAGTTAATATAAAAGTTTTAAAATAAGAAAAAATGGGCTTAATACCACATTTTAATAATTACTTCTCAAAAATTTAGTGCCAAATAAGAAAATTTTTTATCAAGGGAATCAAATGAAAAAGGACTATGATTCCAGTTCCAAATGATTTTTATAAAAGTAATTTTGAACTATGCTATATTGAAATTGACTAAAAGTTAAGAGCTAGTTCTCATTAAGTTAAATTGCATATAATGGGTAACTACTTTTCTACTACTTATCGCTTCTATTTTTAAATTTATTTTTCATATCTCTCACACACACAGGCACATATAATTTTTAACTTGTAGAGAGGGCAACTTGAAAAAATTAAATCATATTGATAGAGCATACAAGGTATGTTCTGGAGTCTCGTTTTAGGGTTTTGGCTAATAATCTTTTAATGTTCCGTCAAGTGTAATGAACTTTATTCTTAATTAGAGATACCTTTTTTCACTCCACACTTCAAATATTTTCTATTTTATAGATCATTTACATGCATATGAGGGAATTTAAAATACCATGACTTGGGTGAGGTGCACCTTGCTCTCAAAGTAAAATTTTTGCTTTTCAAACCTCTAAGACATTTTTTGTAGGCAGTTTGACCCAAATGCAACTCCTCTTTTGATCTCTAAATTGCTGTTTTCATTAACATTGATTTTGGATTGTTGTAGTTGCATAATCTGGTGTCAATTTGAGGATTAAAAGTGTAGGGGTGGAGTCTAACCTGTTAATCTGGATATAGCCAATGAGGCTTCTGTGTAGGTGTGGCCTTCTCCTGGGAATTGTGGGAATTCCTGTTTTTTTCCTCGTTGGAAGCAAGAGACACTGTCTCTCTCTGCTCACTCCCTTGAAGACCCTTTACTAAAAAGACTCACTCCCTGAGAGATGCTGTACTAACAAGACACCTGGTATTACACTGATAGAGTACGTACCCTGGTGCCCTAGGAGCTGGAGGAGCCATGTGGAGACCGCTGCCAGTGCTGAGATGCTTCTACTGCCACTGGATCCCTAAGTCTTTGCACCCACTGGCCTGTGATCTTCCTGCATTCAGCATCATTGCATGTGTTTTGTGAGTCTGAAGAGGACTTTATAGATTGGTATCAGACATAGGGGCTAATATCAGATTTAAGGACTTGATCTGGACTGGGCTGGGGTGTTTTCTCAATATTCAATTGCTTTTGTATATAAATCTCTTTCTTATACACATATGAGTGTCTATGAATGTGTTTCTCTAGTCAACCCAGACTAACACATGGATACAAGACAAACAAAATCTTTAACAACTTCAAATTTCCTCCATTTATAATGATGTTATCTATTGGTCTATTTGTGAGGTGTTTTATATTATTTCATTGAGTTGTAATCCATAATGAGGCTGCAATGATTGATCTTCATCAGCAAGTGTTTCGAATGGTCCTAAATGTTAGCCACTAAGGTTGTGTTATTTGCATATTACAGGTTGCTAATAAGCCTTCCTCCAATCCTGATACCACATTCCTCACGTAAACCAGCTTGTCTGATAATTTACTCTGCATACAGATTGAATAAGCATGCTGAAAGGTTACAAGCCTGATGTACACCTTTCTTGATTTTTAAACCAAGCAATACACTTTTGTTATGTTTGATGTTTGTATGACTGTTTATTGATTCATGTAGTTTCCACAGAAACAAAATGAAGGGTTCTGGAATTCATATTCTTCTCAAGGCTATCAAAAGGTAGAAAGATTAGGCATAAAGGGGATTGTCTCCACTGAATATTTAATTGAAAATTAGCTAAATGAAAATTAGCTGGCCATGCCACAATAAAAGGATTGCAAAGAAATCAGGCACACATTACACACCTATGGGAAAATCTAGAACTGAGCATGCTCAGACCCACTAGGCCCATGTGAAGGTCAACCTGGGTACATAAATGCTAGGCACCAGCAATATGATATCATGCAGGTGCATGCCTGAACTCAGCCACTAAGATCAGCCAATACACTCAACCATGACTTGCAGCCAGTGGGGCTAGGAAGGAATAAGTAGATGCGTGCAGACCACACCTCAGGTGGCTCTCTTGCAGGGTAGAGGGTGGAATCTCTTCCTTGTGCACACCATGCCCGTGCCATCTCATGGTTCAGACTCCCTCACTCTTGAGCTCTGTTTCCTTTTTGGGTTCAGGTACTCTTTTGTATCTGTGGACACCTCTTAACAGTCACTTTCCATGTGATTTTTGGGCATGGCGGCACACTTTCCACCACGTGTACTTTCTGAGGCTGCCTGCCATGTGAATTTGTTCATCATTGAGAAGCACAAACTGAGGTAAACCATCCCAGAAACCTAGCATTGTGATCTAACATTGCGATCTACACAGAATGGCATGGCATAGTCAATAACACATAAGTAAACATTGTTTTTGGTATCCTCTGCTTATAGCCAAGATCCATCTGACATCAGTAATGACATCCCTTGTACCACTTCCTCTTCTGACTCTGGTCTGACCCTTTGGAATGCAGCAATGTGTTGCTGTAACGGTTGTGGAATGATCTTACCTAAACTGTTACTGGCATATAATACCCATTATTGTGGGATCCAGTCCTAACACTGAATGGATCCCTAGGAGCAGTGTGTGCAATTAAGGGAAAGTAAATAAGACAGAAAAGACAGGATATAGGGGCTCATCTCTGATATTAGAATAAGAGGCAGAGAGTGAGTTAATTTAGCAGCAAGTCCATATCGAAGAGAGATGTACAAGCCTCTATCAGGCACAGTACACAATAGTCTGGCAAAGTGTGAATCTGAGCTATCCTGAGGAGAACAACTCATGATAAGTATCTGACATCTAAGAGACAAAAGAGTTGTTGACCCCTAGTGAGATTGAGACAAAGGAGCCTGGAGGCTCTTTAGGAAGGTATCTTTCAGCTATCTGCAGAAGCCAGGAGTCTATAGGAAACAGTTTGGGTTTTTTAAAATCATTTTATTAGGGGCTCACACAACTCTCATCACAATCCATACATACATCAACTGTGTAAAGCACATTTGTACATTCATTGCCCTCATCATTCTCAAAACATTTCCTCTCCACCCAAGCCCCCTGGTATTAGGTCCTCATTTTCTGCTCCC
>NW_022103908.1:19253567-19336274 GCF_000313985.2 Echinops telfairi | reverse complement strand
AAACCCAGGGACAAGGGAACAACAAGTGATCCAAATTGGTGGTGAGGTGGGTGTGGGAATCCTGGTAGGGCATGATCAAGGAAACAGTTTTACATTAACATCTTAATGATGGGCAGTTGGGGAGAAAACTCTTTCCATCTGGAGAGTGTGTATTATCAACTTTATATCCTAGAGACTGTGGAGGCTTTCCCTCTAACACTAGTGCTGGGCTTCCAAACCCTGTGGTCACGAGCATAGAGATTAAGCTGCTTACACTTGCATCCTGGTTCTCAGTTTTCCACGAAGTATATTGTTCTATAATTTGAGCATTCTATGGAGTCGTCATCTTTTGAATGGTTAGATATGGATCCTTTCTAGTCACTTGGCCAAGTACTTGTCTTCCAATTTCCTGTCTTATATGAGTAAATCCTCCCAGTGCTTTATCAGCTTGCTGATAACACTGTGATTGGTATTCCATGCTTTCCTAGAGCTTTGTTTTAACTGATGTTTTATGCAGTTTGGCCTTCTTGCTTTAGTACCATTGGTTCCTGATCATATGCTACCTTCTGAATGGTGTAATGTTGGCTACTTCTTTCTGATACAATGATTCTGTGAATTATTTCCATTTTTTTTTGATACTTCTCACATATTCAACATTTTTCCCACAGAATCTTTCAACATTTCAATTCAAGGCTTGAATTTTTCCTGCGTTCTTTCAGCTGAGTATGTTCTTCCTTTTGGGTTTTATAACTCTAGATATTTTCGTATTTCATTATAACATTTTACTTTTTCTTCTCCAACTGGCCTTTGAAATTTTCCGTTCAGCTATTTGACTTCATCTGACCTCATATGTAGCTCCCACAAGGCAAGGCAACCTGAGCTATTGTATGTCCTTAAAAAAACAAGTCTTTAAAAATATTCTTCAATGTTGGGAAACATCATGGATCAGGCAGAGTCTGAGTGACGGAGAGGACATGGCATGGCCCTGGACTCTGCCCTGTCCCCGCTGGAATGCTAACAGTTAAAGCTCACGATATTGTGTTGACTTTTGTCAAAGGCTTGACGGCTTGCATTGGAGGAACTAGAAAGCCTTCCTGAGAACAGAACTCTCTCTGAGCTTCTTCCTAGTTACAGCTATTAATCAAACACGGTCCGGCCAAGGTTGACATGGTTGATTGTGTTTAAGCATAATTGCTTTCTTCTGAAATAGTATAAAACATAGTGTGTAAAAATTAAATTTGCTGGTGCTTTGTGCCAGTCCTCCCAACCCCGTTGTTCTGTCTTTCTTTAATCCCACTCCACCTCTTCCCGTCGTAGACCCACTGCAGGTGCGGGCCACCACACTTCAAGATAAACAAGCGGCCATCTAGCTGAGAAGCAACAAAGCACACATGGAATAAGCACACCAGCCTGTATGATCATGAGGTGTTGATAGGATCAGGTATCAGGCACCAAAGACCCAGAACAAAAAACTCATATCATTGTGAATGAGGGTGAGTATAGAGTAGAGACTGAAACTGGGCATTCCCTTACAGAAGGGTCTCGAGGAGGAGACAAGCCAGTCAGGGTGCAGTATAGCACTGATGAAGTATACAGTTCTCCTCTAGTTCTTTAATTCCCCCTCCCTAACCACCCCACTATCATGACCCCAGTTCTACCTTACAAATCCAGCTAGACCAGAGCATGTACACTGTTACAGATAAGAGCTGTAAACACAGGAAATCCAGGACCGACAAAACCCTAAGGACCAATAATGAGAGTAGCCATACTAGGAGGGGAAGGGGAAGGTGGGGGGATGAAGGGGGAACTGATCACTATGATCTACATATAACTCCCTCCCAGGGGGATGGACAACGGAAAAGTGAAATCTTAAGATGTTTCGGTAGCGAGTTCCTGTGCCTGAGATAAACACTTTTCCTAGAGCTTTTCAAAACAGGCTTCTTGTCACTCATGAGACAGTTAAGTGTCCCTCTGCAGAGAAGCTTGTGCAGAACACTGTCTAAAATAGCTCTTGCCAAGTTAGTCATTTTCTATTACATCACTTTATTTTATTTCCTTCATAGCACTTGAATATTTCTAAAATTATTTTGTTTATTTTTAAGGGGGAACTTATTTTTTGCCTCCTCTCAGTATAATATGAAATTTATGAAGCAAGTAATTTGTCATGGATTTAGCTGCATCTTTAAAATTTGAATGGTGGAATATTGCAGATACTCAATACATATTTAATGAGTATATTAACAAACTACATTTGCCTTACATACCCCCCAATTATGTAAGATTACCCCATGTTTATTTTGTATTTTTATTATTAGTGGGATTGAATATTTTTCTATTTTCAATTTCCTAAGCTTGAAATGCTCATTAATATGCTATAATAGAAGATTGATTACAAAAACAGATACATCTATAAGCTATGCAATTCACACATCTGTATTCATGTATACAAACATGTGTACTTCATATATGTTTACACATCAGTGTGTGATGTCTAGTGAATCTCTCTCACTAACAATTTACTTTTTACTTCCTTCCACTGCATGTATTTGAGAGACAAATAACAAATAATTTTGTGTCTAGCCATATATGTACTTAAAAATCAATAAATAATTTCTTTTTAACATTAAGTCACTGGAGAATGACAGTATGCTTAGGGAAACGAATCATCCTATAAAATACCAGAAACTGAATTTGCAAAACATAGGTGAACACTATGATGGTGGGATATACTTGTATAAAAGTTGCCAGGTGCAGATTGTTAAGGGTTTGAAGTTTAAAATGTTGTCCTCTTCTATAAATTAATCTCATGTCTAGACATTTATCCCCAAAGTTAAAGTAAAATTTTAAAATATGAATAATATGAATATTATACTACAAAATAGCCCATCTCTCTTATAACTCATTATGCAACTATTGATAACCATGCTTTATAGGAATATTTAATAAAAATAAGAAAAGACATAAATTTAAGTGTAAAAGGAGATGAAAAGCTTAACATTGAAACTGTTCCTAATGTGTAAAATTAAATGTATTAATATTCTAACATTTAAATATGCATGTGTACCTACACACATATGTGTAGGTACTCTGTAGTACAGTGTATTATTTAAATAGCTTCTAGCCAGTCTTTGTAACATTTATTTTTTCTGATGGGACTGATGGGAAAATAACTGATAGGATTGTATTTTTCAGCTGTGAAATGTTGTTAGCAGAACTAATTGTGCTCGCCATCCTGCTGGACATAAAATGAGTATCTTTGAAGCAGGAAGTGGGAATCTCACTAACAGCAAGAGAGCCAGGAGCAGAGAGGTCCAGTGGACTTTGAGATCTTGTGCATTGAACCTCTCGATGCCAGAGACATCACTGACACAGTATGAGTCACAAGAGATGTCAGTAGATGAACCAAAAACTAGACTATGAGACAGCGGTGGACTACCCAGCCTACCTAACAAGTAAAGCTGAATGCCTTCAGACACACAGCTGGCTTGTGGAGTAAGTTGCTTCTAGGCACTTTAGTGGGTAAGCAAGGTTTGCTGACATAGTGAACTAGAGCTGAGTACCTTCAGGCTGATGCTTACAGTAAAATGATGTGCCCATTGGGCATGTATGGGAAGCCTTAATAAAGCTTTGCAACATTATCTGATCAAGACAGTGGCTATTGGGCATGGGACTGATAGGCAAAGAACCAGAGAGAAGACCGTCGATGTGCTAGGCTAAGAATAGGCTCTCCTGTCCTCAGAATTATATCTTGAACATTTGTAATTATTAACCTCATGAATAAATCCTATCATCCTGAGTATTGTCTGTGGGTTCTGGGTGGCAATTGCAAGGGACCTGTAGGGTACCGGCCCCCACAATTGAATGGGTCCAAAGGGATGTTATGTAATTGAGGGGTAAAATTAAAGAGACATCAGACAAAATAAAGCATGAAATTGTTCACCTCCATGACGGCCATGATCTCAGGAGCCAAGTCCATGCAGAGAGAGGGAATATATTTCCAAGCATGGGTTGTATACACTTTGGGGATGTGCAAGCCCACCCCCCACCCCCAATTACAGGTGACCACATATGTAACAGGAAGGGGCTATACAATAGGCATGCATGGGACAGGAAGGGGACCAGCTAGGGATGTACATGCAATAGGAAGAAGAGGCACTAGATGTACACATATGATGAGATGGGCAGACTCTAAAGTCAAGATGGCAGCCTAGCCTTGGTCCTCCCTGAGTTGACTTGACCTTGTCTTTGGGCTCTCCATCAGGGGAATAATCCACTATCCTTATCAGCAGGGAGTGGGGCCCACCTAGATAAGAGTGGGACAGACAACAGGGGCTGACAGCTCAGGATGGCTGATAACCCTCAGAGAGATGACCTTTAATCAGGTGACCTTCAAGTGTATAACCAGTGGCCATGTGCTAGCAAGAAGCATCTTAGGTTTGACATATAGTATGGGTGGAAAACCTGAGGAATAATGTGTATCCCACAAATCCTCCTTTTGTTTTATATATTAAATTCAAAAGCGCTACAGGGACAACATGATTACTTTGTATATATTGAAGACTGCCAAGGCAAAATTAATGACAATATTAATGCCGCCAAGCCAAAAATTTGAGCTATGGCAAACTTTTTGAATTAAGGCTCGGGGGGCGGGGGGGGGTGGGGGATTAAGCTCCACCCACCCCTGCTCATTCACGATTTGGGGAAGGTCTGAGTGACAGGGCGGTAAGGGATGGCCACAGGATGTTGGCTTCTGTAGTGAAAGCTGCCAGCTACAGAGCAATGAGCCAGGTGCTTGTAGGAGGTACCTTTCAGGTAGGACTGCATAGGAGGGGATAGTGGGTAACAGTATTAGGAGAAAGTGATTGGGACTCACCTCCAACTCATATGAGTGGAGGCCTCCCTCCACCCCAGACACCCAGCCTGCTAGGCTTCTTAGTGTATGAGAATAAACGATTGATCCATATACATTCTCTTCCTGTTCTCTCTTCCCCCCACAAACATTCTCTTTGTTTTATGCATAAAATTCAAAGAGCCACTGAGGCTACATGACTTTCTTTCATATGTCTTAGCTTTCTATAGAAGCAGCATGTGACTGCTGAGTATTAACATTTTGAGTATCAAGATTATGATAATGAACAACACCATCAGACTAGACCTTCAGCTGTGTGACACACTTGGGACCCCAGCATGTGGGATCCATCCCCTTCATGCCACCCCCAATTGTTTAATTGTGCCAAAGCTAGGGGATGATAGACAATCTAAATGCATTGAGAACCTCCCTATTTAGCTGTCTGACTTCTAAGGGGATGTTCCCTTTACCTAAGCTATGAGAAAGACTTTGAAAAGTTTCCTTTTTTAGCTGACTGACATGTAATGAGATGTTTCCCTTCAATCTCTGCCAATGGTTTATAATTAAAGCTCAATTCTGTAAGGTTACATTATATGGATAAGGAGTTACATAAAATCTACAACCTTCTAATACAATTTAACATCAAATGATATTGAAAGCCCATAATCTGATCTTCCAGTAAATGAACAGTCTGTTGTAGTAGTCTAATCATTTTTGCATGGAAATGTCCAGTTATGATAGAGCTTTAGAGTATCTCTCTGGTGATGTTAACCATGGCAGGCAGGATTATGAGTATCAGGACAGCAGCGACGACTGCCGTTCGTACGTGTCTGCAAGGTCTTCTTGATGTTTTGGGTAACTTCAGCCTTGAGAAGTGAGGTCTTTGGGTTGTCTTCCCACTCTCCAGGTCACGTTGTCAGCTGTTCCTTCCTTCCTGGGCCTTGGTTGAACTTGTCACCAAGGGGGAATCCATTTACTCACTCCTTTGCCTGATCAGAATCCATACATAAATCTATTGTGTCAAGCACATTTGTACATAGGTTGCCATCATCATATTCAAAACATTTCTTTCAACTTGAGCCCTTAGTATCCCCTCATTTTTCCTCATGATCCCTTAGTAATTTATAAATTAGTATTCTTTTTCATGCCTTACACAGACCACTGTCTCCTTTCCCCCTCTTTTCTGTTGTCCATCCCCCTCGGGGATGAGTTATATGTTGATCAATGTGATCAGTTCTCCCTTTCTTGCCTCAACCTTCCCCTTCCCCTCCTGGTATCGCTACTCTGTTTATTGGTCCTAAGGGAGGTACCTGTCCTGGATTCCTTCTTGTTTGTACCAGTGTACAGATCTGATCTAGCCGTATTTGTAAGATAAAATTGAGGTCATGATATTTGGGGTGGGGTGGGGGGTGGAAGCATTAAAGAACTAGAGGAAGTTGTGTGTTTCATAGGTGCTATACTGTACCCTGACCGGCTCGTCTCTTCCTTGTTGCCCTTCTGTAAGGGAATGTCCAATTGTTTAGAGATGGGCTTTGGGTCTCCACTCCTTATTTCCCCTCATTCCCATCGACAAGATTTTTTTGTTTGGGGGGTTTGATGCCTGATCCTGGATTCTTTTGATACCTCATGATCACACAGGCTGGTGTGCTTCTTCCGTGTGGGCTTTGTTGATTCTCAGCTAGATGGCTACTTGTTTATCTTCAAGCTGTTAAGACCCCAGATGCAATATCTTTTGATAGCTGGGCACCATCAGCTTTCTTCACCACACTTGCTTATGCACACATATTGTCTTCAGCAATTGTGTCAGTGAATGTGAACCTCACAGAATGCCTGGTTGTTAGAACAAAATGTTCTTGTGTTGAGGGAGTACTTGAGTGGAGACTCAATGTCCACCTGTTGCCTTACTACATACCAAATAAATACATGTACATAGATATATTTCCCTATTGTTATATATAAATATATTTATATATGTACATGCCTGTATTTAGACCTTTATAAATGTACTTTGCCTCCTGTTTCTTTCCTCTATTTCCTATTACTTTCCTCTTGTTCCACTACCATATTCAGCCTTCATTCATAATTCTCATTTGCTTTGCCCTTGATCAATTCCAAGTAGGCACCCCATGCCCTCCTGCCATCGATTTTAGATCACTTGTTGCTCCTTTGTTCCTGGGTTTATTGGCATCCCCTTTTCTTTCCCCTGCCTCCCCCTTTCCCATGTCCCCTGGAAACGTTGGTCCCATTGTTTTCTCCTCTGGATTGTTTATCCCACCTATCCTATCTAGATAGACATGCAGTGACAATAATGAGCACAAAACAAGACAAAGCAAAACATAACAACAAAAGATAACAAAAACAAAACAGCAACAATAACAGCATCTAAGAAAACCAACAGCATAAACTGAAAAGCCCATACATCGTTCCAGGTCTGTATGTTGATTTTTATAAGTGTTTTCCAGTCGAGTCTGATGGGGTGCCATGACCTGGCCCCAAAAGCCTATTTTTGGTATTCCTCGGGGTTCTTGTTGCTTTGCTTTCCTTGCTGCTCTGTTGCACACCGTTAGTGTTTGACCCCAATGCGGTGGGGTCAGATCAGGCAGTTCCCACACTGGGGCTCCAGGGTTGTCCTGCATAATTCTACGGGTCAGTGAGGGCCATTGTGTCTTATGGTGAGGCCAGCCTTACTGTCAGGGATTTTATCTTGCTTGGATCCATAATCCAATGTTCATGAAAGTCAAGAGATCAAAAGACAAGCTTGATTCGGTGTATCTCCTGAACAACATCTGTTTAAAGTGTTGAAAAGCAAGAATGTTACTTTGAGGATTAAGGTATGCCTAACCCAATCCGCATATGCATGTGAAAGTTGTACATTGAATAATGAAGACTGCAGAAGAATCATTGCATCTGAATTGTAGTGCTGGAGAAAAATTTAAAGTTTCAGGGACTGGTAAAAAGACAAACAAATTTGTCTTGGAAGAAGTAAGACCAGAGTGCCCTTTAGAGGCAAGGATGCTGAGACCTCTTGTTATATATTTTGAACATGTCTGGGAAGAATATTCCCTGGAGAAGGACATTACACTTGGTCAAGGAGAAGAACAGTGGCAAAGAGAGAGCTCCTCAAGGAGGTTGTTGACTCCCAGGGCTGCTCCATTGTTCTCAAGCCCAGGACCGAGTGTGAGGCTGGTGCAGGACCATAGAGGATTTCCTCCCGTTGTGCCTAAGGTAGCGATGTGTTGGATCAGATTGGATGGCAACTAACAGGTAGCACATTGAGATCTGAGTAAATGAAGGAAATACAAAAATAACAAAGCAAACAAATATATATCTATTCCAATTTACTAATTTGTTCTTTCTCTCTACAATACAATCTCCTTTCTTCATACACTATTCCAGTTTTGGTGACACTATCTAACATTTATTTTAATGAATATTTAACAGACTTTTTGAGACTTTCATGACAGTTATTTGTATAATCATGCAAATGTGAATATACTTTTTTATTTGCAACTGCTATTATCAAATTATTGAAATAATATAAAATTAGAGTTGTGGAAAAAGTTGATTCTCTACTAATCATAATAATACAAAATTTACCATATATTCAGCAGTGTTTTAAAGTGTTTGGTTAAGAACATTAGTGTGAGGGGAACTTTTAAGGGGTACTAAATGTTGCATTCAAGTATAAAGAAATAATAATGTTTATAGATAAAGATATATTATCCTTTAAATAATGTAAAGATACATTTTTAAAAATTATAATGTGCACTAATTTTTAGTATTTATTCCCTTTGAAAACAGCATAGTTTCTAAAAATTGAGACCCTCATTTAACTACCTCTCATTATTAACCATGGGAATGTGAAACTATTTAACATGGTGATGATTTAAATAATATTATATGTTAAATATATACAAATATGATGAACTAATGATAGCCTTTTTGTTTATATTAAATGTCGGTTAGGTGCTATTTAAGTTTCAACTCACAGGGATCCTATGTACAACTGAATTCAATCCTGCACCATATTTAAAAGTGTCCTTTTGTTTGAACTCATTGTTGCCATCACTGATGTCAATCAAACGTGTTGAGAGGTTTCATCTGTTTTGCAACCCGTCTAACTTAACCAAGTGTGATGTCCTTTTCCAGGGAATGGTGTCTTCTGAAAACATGCCCAAAGTACAGGAAAGTAAGTATCAAAATCCTTGCCTTTAAGGAGTATTCTGACTATACTTCTTCAAGGACAGATCTGCTTCCAGGCAATTCATGGGACATTCAGTATTCTTTGGTAGAAGCATAATTCAAATGCATTGATTCTTCTTTGACCTTCCTTTTATAATGTCCAACTTTCATATGCATATGAGGCAACTGAAAATACAATGGCTTGAGTCAGGAGCAGCTTCCTCAAAGTAATGCTGTGGTAGTTACATAATCTGTTGTCAATTTGAGACTATTAAGAGTGAAACTGCAACTATTAAGTTGGAGTGTAGCCCGTCAATCAGGTTGCAGCTTGATGACCTCATTTGGAGGCACTCAGGACATAAATTTCTCACTGGAGACAGGACACATGTTCTCTCCCTGTGAGAAATTCCTGTTGACAAGACACATGGAGCTATGCTGATGGCAGCCAGAGCCTTGGAGCCACGTGAAGACCCTTGCCAGATCTAAGATGCTTTCACCTATACTGGATCCACAAGACTTTCCACCCGCTGGCCTGTGATCTTCTTGCACCTAGTATAATTGCATGTGTTGTGTGAATCTGAAGAGGAATTTACAGACTGGTACTGGACATATGGGCTAATATCAGACTTATGGTCTTGATGTGGACTGGGCTGGGATGTTTTCTTAATATACAATTACTCTTTATGTAACGCTCTCTCTTACACACGTATGAGTGCCTATGTGTCTGTTTCTCTATTCTTCCCAGACTAACACAAACAATAGGTTAAACAGGTCTTGTGTGGCAGGTATACCCAATGCAATGCTTTATTTGATCTCTTGATGGTCATGAGCATTAATTGTGGATCCAAGTAAGATGAAGTATTTAACTACTTCATGCTATCCTCCATTTATCATAAAGTTATCTATTGGTCAAGTTGTGAGAATTTTGATCCTCTTTATATTTTATATTGAGTTTTAATCCATACTGAAAGCTGCGTTCCTTTACTTCACCAGCAAATGCTTCAAGTGCTCTCAGCAAGCAAAGTTGTGTCATCTTCATCTGAGTAGTTGTTAATGAAAGTTCCTCCAATCCTGATGCTGCATTCCACTTCATATTAAATATGAAAGCTCTATATTAAATATGTTGTTGTTAAGTTCCATCCAATCAGTTCCCACCCACAGGACCTTATACACACTGCATGATCCAGAGCCATCCCAACAATTGTCCCCATGCTTGAGCTCGTTGTTGCAGCCATGCCATCCACCCATCTCATTAAGGGCCTTCCTCTTTTTCACTTCCCCTTGACTTCACCAAACATGACATCCCTCTCCAGGGGCTGGTCTGTCCTGACAACATGTACAAAGTATATATAAGAAGTCTCACCATCCTTACTTCTAAAGAGCACTCTGTTCTTACTTCTTCCAGGACAGATTAGTTTGTCTTTATTTAGCAGCCCCTGGTACTTTTAGTATTATTCTACAGCACCGCAATCAAAGGCCTCAATTTTTCTTTGGTCTTCTTTATTCAATTTCCAACTTTCACATGCATATGATACAAATTGAAAATACTGTGGCTTAGTTCAGTGCACTGTAATCCTCATGGTAATAGCCTTGTTTGTTATTACTCTAAAGACATCTTGTGCTGCAGATTTACCCAACCCAAGGCATCTTTTGATCTATGACTGCTACTTCCATGAGCCTTGATTGTGGATCCAAGCTAAACAAAATATTTGACAGCATCAACCATTGCACTGTGTATCATGATGTTACTCCTTGGTCCAATTGTGAGGATTTGGGTCTTTTGTTACATTGAGATGTAATGCATCCTGAAGGCTGCAGTCCTTGGTCTTCATGAGCAACTGCTTCCCAGGCTCCTCACTTTCAGCAGTTGAGGTTGTGTCGTCTGCATACCATTGGTTGTTAATAAGCCTTTCTCCAAACCTGATGTCACAGTCTTCTTCATATAAGCCAGCTTCTCTGATTATGTGCTCAGCATGCAGACTGAACAAGTGTTGTGAGAGGACACAACACTGGCACACACCTTTCCTGACTTTAAACCGTACAGTATGTTCTTGCTTTGGTGGCACATGTTCAAATTTCACAGGAGCACAATGATGTGTTCTTGAATTCCTCTTCTTCTCAATGTTAGCCATAGTGTTTTTTTAATGACCCACATAATTGAATACATTAGCATAGTTAATAAAATACAAGTAAACAATTTTCTGGTATTCTCTGATGTGAGCCAAGATCCATCGAACATTAGCAATGATATCTCTTGTTACAAGTTCTCTTGTGAATCTAACCTGACCTCTGACAATTCCTTGTCAAGGTAATACTGTAACTGTAGTTGGTTGATCATCAGTAAAATTTTACTTGTATATGGCATCAATGATATTGTTATGTAATCTAATATGAACATTCTGTTGGGTCGCTTTTCTTTGGAATGTCTAAAAACATGAATCTCTTCCAGTTGTTTGGCCAACAAGCTGTTTTTTTAGATGTCCTTGCATAATTAAATATAGAATATTTGAATTACCAGAAATTGAATTGCTTCAAGATATTATATCAGATTCATGTCTATGATACATTTCTAAAAATCAGTGATTTACCTATTTCTGATTTAAGGATCCAAATAATATGCCAACTTTGTATTATAAATTAACAATAACCCATGATACTGTTAAAGCTACATAATAGTTTATGTATGTTACCGTATCACTACGCATGGTCATGATTATAAGTACCCAGTATATTCAATGAAAAAATCATGAGATATATCAGTTATTATATGCTCAAATATTTGGACATGGAAATACTATGCTTGTGAAAATAACACCTAAAATCTTGTCTTGAGAAATTATACAACAACGGGACATATTATGGTAAAGCATTCTTTAAAGAATTATCATATGTGTGAAGTTTATTTCTCTCAATATAAAACAACTTCTTTCTATGAAAGCACATTTAAAACATTTAAGATGTTATATATTCTCATATTCCTATATCCTAATTTTGAAACACACCCATTTAAAATTCTGCTTAAAACACAGATTTTATAATTATCACTTTGAAATAGACATATGAACTCATATTTTAGCTCTGTAAATGTTAAAATCACTTGTTTTCTAAGAATTTTTTCCTCTGTGCGTAATCTATTTGTACATGTAGGTCTCACTGACAAAGCTGTTCTTTTGTAAAGTTATGCAGGGGGAATATTTTTCTGTAGACTTAGTTTTGTTTTCATAAAAGCCAAGGAAACTGATAAGTAGTTTAACAACTTTCTTAATTACACCTTCAAACACTTTATCGCAAAACACTCATTTTATATGTAAAATGGTGAAATGCTATCTAAAAATAAATATTTGGAAGATTGTTTTAAGACAAATAGTGTTTCCTCAAAACTCTTTTATTTCCATTGTTTATAGTGTCTGCTATCAATCATGTCAAACGTGTTTAGATTCAAAATATCTCTGTAGCACAAAACATCTATTTTAGTGCAGGTACTTATCAGTATCTTTATGAAAATCTTCCTAAGTTTCCAAAAACCTGTAGGATATTTTGCCTGGTGAATAATGTCTCCTGAAAAGATCAGCATCATGCTAATTCCTATGAGGCAGAGGTTAAGGATGTCCCCTTTGTTCAACTTCCCCTAATGGCTTTACCTCTCCATCATCCCTATTACCAGCCTCTCCTCCTGCCTATAGTAATAACCCCTGGATTGTTTTGGATTCTGTACTTTGCTGAAATGACTCACAGAACTCACAACTGTCAAGCAAATGACTAACAGACACATGAGCTGTCAAGGAAATGGGTCACATTTGGGGACATTGGCATGTCCCAATGGACATTTGGGAATGCATGGGTCAGGTGTCACACTCAAGGTTTTTTTTGGCTCACTTGATTGTATGGGCTAACAAACCCAACTCAGCGCATGCAGTGGCACGCTCCTTTTCCACTGGGCATTGGAAGTTGGAAAATGAGCACAGACAATATGTTGCTGTCTCCAGTTCCAAGAACAGGAGTTAGGTAGTGGGGAGCCAGATGCAGGATCCAGGACAAAAACAGACAGAAGTGGACCAGAGCATCCATATATATTGAATATAAACCATATCCTCAAATGAATCCTTAGATTTGTAAAGCAGTGCATGATTGTGAAGGGTGCTGACTAGGGTGAGGGTATTTACTCTCTATGAATGTGACAACTCAGATACACTACATTCTACTCTTGCCTCATCAACTTAATAGACAACTCACTGCAGAATGAATTTACACCCATATCCATGGAGGCACATCATGAGATGGACAATTACATTATTTATATGATTTCAAAAAACATAATTGCATAAGGGCGAAAACACTGAAAATGGTGGACAATTCAAGTGAAATAAATCATAACCATCAAAAATTCCATCTGCCTTATTTGCTTTAGCAGCAATCTGTCTGCCCGTATTTGGCCTCAAGCATCTTATTTACATAATCTTATCCAACCATTGTGCAGGGATCACAAAGTCTATGGCCAGAAGAGCCATCTAAGTACTTTCCTGGATACCAAGGCTACCCACAGGACAAGAGTACATGATGTATAAATAATACAGTGTTAGTCCTTCTCTATGGAGTGGCTGGCAGGTTGGGTTAGTAATAAAGCTCTTTGACCATTATACTACCAGGGTTACTAAATACCAGACCAACTAAGAGACACTTGAACAATTATTTTGCTAGCACGTTTGTTTCTCCTGGAGACTCCTAGAATGATCCTGCCTTAGAAGGATAAAGATAGGGTCACATGCCACGTTCAAAATATTTCTTTTTAAAAGAAAACAGAATTTAGTAATCATAAACAAAGATAGTGTGTTAAAATTTGGTCCAGCATTAACATTTCCCAACTTGGTCTATATATGGTTTAAGTATGGAACAGGAATAAGGAATCAGACATTGTATTTTAAAAAATATTTTATGATATAAAAATCTTTCTGGGCCAAAGAAATGTTCAATTTTGGATATTCTAAATAATAGAAGATAAAAGTAATATTGTATACCATTATTTTCAATCATCTGAATAAAAGATGGAGAAAATTTGTTAAGGTTTTAATGACGCATTTGTACTCTGTTTTACTGGCTCTTGTGAATGGAAATTGGTTTGATGGCATTTGGTTCCATGTTTTGGTTGATGTATCTGTGTTTAAAACTATGACCCTTAGACATGCCTGTGGTGTGAACATCACTGTATCTTCTTGACACAAATTGCAGCAGGACAATAGGTCTATAAGCAGAAGAGTCTCCAGACATTAGAATAATTCACCATATGAGTTCAAAAGGGCTGTATTTACTCAGGAACAAAATTAAGATGGGTTAAGAAAGATGGAAATCAGAAACAAAGAGGGATAATTGATGTCATATTTGGGGGATTGCAGTGAATGATATGAAACAAAATGTGCATAAATTTCTTAATGGGAAACTTCTGCTCAGTAATCTTTACCCAACTTACAAAAAAAAAGTCTCCACAACCACAATAAATTTATCTGTAACTATTGATAAAGTTTGTTTACTTCACAGTTTCTTATTTTTTAATCAATATTATAAGTATACATGTGCTTTAATAGTTTCTTAGTTTACAATGTTTTCTGAGACCTCTTATTGTGTTCTTTAGTGCTTGTTTCTAGGCGCTGTTGAGTAGATTCTAATGCCCAGTGGTGACCCTACAGTGCATTTATACTAAGTCTTATATGGTAATTATGAGTGGGAACTCACTTGATGGTGCAACAAAAGAGAATACTGCTGAGACTTGTGCTATTCTCAAAATTATCATTTAATCCAGCCCATTAGTACAATCCAAATGCATTGATACTTCTTTAGCCTTGTGTTTTTCTGTCTTTAGTACTGCTTTATCTATCTAGGGTTTTTTCGCCTTTCCATAACAAACTTCGTGGATTAGTTTTTCTATCTCAGTGAATAATGGAAGAATTATATCTACAGATTTCTTTGAGCACTTTGATATTTTTACCACAGTAGTATTTCACAGCTCTGAACATTTTATGTTGCTGTTAGGTGCTACCAAGCTGATTCTGATGCATAGTCACCATATGGAGATCACAAGGAAACACTGCCCAATCCTGCACTTTTCTCGGATTATTATGTTTGAATTCATGGTTGAGGCACTATGTCAATCCATTTTGTTGAACTTCTTTCTCTTATTTGCTGATTTTTCACTTTACTAAGATGTTCATCCTCAGGGACTGCTATTCTGATAACATGTCCAAAGTACACACGAGAGATGAACCCTGCCATCCTCACTTCTAATGAGCCGTTTGGGTGCACCTCTTCCAAGAGAGATGTGTGTTTTATTTGGGCCCTCCATGATACTTTCAATATTCCTAACCAGGACAAGCAACCCAAATGCATCGATTCTTCTTTAGCCATATGTGTTCAATATCCAACTTTCATATGCAATGGGAAGATGGAAAATCTCATGGCTTGGGTCAAAACTAGCACTTTAGGGATATCCTACTCTTCAACATTGTAAAGAGCTTTTGTGCAGCAGATATGCCCAGTGAAATACTTTCTTTCAGTTTTGACTGCTGCTCCCATGAACATGGTTCCAGATCCAGGGAAGATGAAACTCGGACAACTTCGGCGTTTTCTCCACGTATCATAATGTTATCTCCTAGTCCAATTCATTTTCTTTACGTGGAGTTGCAATCATTCTGGACACCACAGACCTTGAGCATCACCAGCAAGGGCCTCAACCCTGATCATTTTCAGTAAACAAGGTTGTTTTCCATACATATCACAGAGTGTCAATAAGACTTTCTCCAGTCCTGATGCTGCATTCTTCACATTCTTCTCAGCATATTTGCTCAGCATACAGATTGAATAATTATGGTAGAAGGATACCACTATAATGAACACCTTTTGTAGTGTTATATCATGCACTATTTTCTCGTGTTGTTCAATAAACTGTCTCGTGATCCATAAACTAGGTCCACATGAGCACAATGAAGTATTCTGGAATCCCTTTCATTGTTATATCATCTATAACTTGTCATGATCCACACTGTCTACTATATCTGCCTAGGCAATATAACACAAGGAAACGTCTTTCTGGTGTGCTCTGCTTTCAGCCAAGACTCCTCTGGTGTCAGCCTTGACATCTATCCCTTCCTCACTCCATGCCCTCTTCTGAAATTGGGTTGAGTGTCTGGAAGCTACTTGTTGTTGCAATGTTCTGACCATTGTTGAATTATTACCAGAAAATTTTTACTGGTAAGCGATAGTAATGATATCATTTAATAACGTCTACATTCCATTGTTTCATGTTTGTTTGGAATGGGTACCTGTATGGGTCTCTTCCCATAGGTTTGACAGGTAGTTTTCCCTCATAGGTTCTTAACCCTATAGTACTTCATGAAATGGCTGAATGTCCTTGTCTGCGACAGCAGCACTGTGCATTCCTTCCATTTTCTTTTGATGCTTCTTGTATCATTCAATATCTGGCATAATATCTTTCAACCCTTAGCTTGGATTTTTCTTATTTTTCAAGTCTTTGGACATTTCATTATAATACCTTTTTCTTCCCTTGGAAATGTTTTGCTTGGTTCTTTTACTTCATTTATCCAATTTGCATTAGCTACTTTATGGTCAAGGGTAAGCTTCACTGTCTCTTCTGATGTCTACTCTGAATTTTTCTTTCTTTCCTGTATTTTTAATGACTGTGTTGGGCTGGGTTTTCTAGAGAACCAATTTCAGTGACTTTCATATATGTATAACAAATATTTTATATCAAGAGTGAAATTCATTGCAAGGTAGTGGCTCAGCCAAATCCGTGGGTCCAACACTAGCTGGAGCCTCCTTCAGACGCATGTAGCTAGAGGTCGATGGTGCACAAAGGTGAAGCTGAAAGCAGGAAGATCACAGGTATGTGGGTGTAGAGTTGTGTGGATCCACATTTGTCAGGAATGTGGGAGAGCGCCAACAGCTCCCAAGTCAAGAGACCACATGAGCCAGTGGACCCAGAAGCCTGGTGGAAAAGCCGATCAAACAGGAAGGGTGGGGTAAAAGAGTGCCCCGTTTTCCAAAGTGAATCTTATAAATAGGCCACAGCCATCAGATGTCACCATTTGGCTGTGACCTGCACCTTATGGGAGAGGGCTTACTGTCAAACCACAAAATACCCCAGGCAGGTCAAGTGGACATAACCCAAGTGGACCATAATGATGACAATGACCTTTGCTTTCTTCATGTCTGATATTATTGGATTCATCACTCATCTTGGCAGGTCTTCTGTCATTAGTGTTTAATAAGTCAAATTGATTTTGGAGATGACATCAACATTCAGGTGGGATATACTGAAAGTTGTGTTTTGGCTCTCATGGACTTGTTTTGTTTGTTTCAACTGTAATCTGAACTAACATTTGAACAATTTTTTGTCTATTGTCTATTCCACAGTCAATCCATAGCTTTATTTTGGCTGCTGATATTGAGATTCTCCATTAACATTTCCCAGAGACATAGTCAATATGATTCCTATATATTCTTTCTGGTATAGTGCACATGCATAAAATCCACTTATGTTGCTGAAAAAAGATATTTGCAATGGTGTTGCTGGTTTGAAAAATTCTATGATATCACCTCTAGCTTCATTTTAATCACCAAAGCCATATTTGGAAATTACTTTTCCTTAATTTTTGTTTCCAATGTTTACATTCCAATCACCAATAATTATCAATGTATCTTGATTACATGTTTGAGCAATTTTAGCCTGAAGATATTTTTGGAATTCTTCAATTTATTCATAACTAACTTTTGGTTCATAGATTTTGGGGTAATAGTTTCACTGATTGGATTTCCTTATATGCATATAGATATTATTCTATAATAGACAGCATTGCTCAATGTTTTTATCAGTCAGATATTAGTCAACTTTTGTCAAAATGCTTTTGTCAAATGGCAGTCCTGATACATGAGCCCCACAGATTGGAAGTAATTCAAAACACAATGGGAGAATCACTTTATCAAAGCAGAGGTGTCTTAATGATGTGGATGGAATAAAGCTTTGGGGACTTTCATTTGTTGATGTAACACAACTTAAAGTGAGAGGAAACATCTAAACCATCCATTAATAAATATGTAATTTCATAGACTTTGCACAGAGATTTGTCTCATGTACTTCGGACAGGTTATCAGACTAAACTTGAACAGGACATGCTATTTGATAAAGTAGAGAGTCAGTATATTAAAAAAAAGAGAGAGAGAGATATCCTGAATGAGAAAAATGGACCATTGGGCTCAACAATGGGTTCAAACATAGGACTGATTGTGAGTGTGGCACAAGAGTCAGCAGCGTCTTCTTCTGTTGCACATGGGCTCAGCCTGAGGCAGAACTGAGTCCTTGGAATCTACCAAGAATAACTGCTGTAGTTTTGCCCAGAATATGGAGTAAAGGAGGCTCCCTATGATAGCATGTAATAAGAAAAAACCCAAATTGTAAAAAGTATTTTGTAATATGTAAGCTTGTAATATGTAGCCACATTTAAACAAATATTATGAGACAAATGACTTCAGACTAATGGTCTATCTATTGAAATTAAATAATGTTTACTAAAGTAGTTATTCTTTGATTGTCTTTTATCTAAATTGATTGATAGTCCCCAAATCATGGCAGGATTGAAAATGCAAAGTTTTATAAACCATGTTGAAGGTGATAAATGTCTAAGCAGAAGATAAAATCATGGTTTCAGAATTTTAAGTATATAACCTCAAAATATCTTTGTAAAATACATACCAGATTAAGAAAGTTGCCTTCTCCCACAAGGTTATTGTTTTCACATCCTGTGAGACTATGGCCATAAAACTAAATTAAGAGTAATAGTTGAGTAGAATGTACGGGATAAGAGGAAAAAATAACAAAAACCAACAAAGGCTTGAAACTGTCTAAAAATCATGAAGTACTGCATGGAATTCCAGTTACAAAAAGAACCAACAATCAAATATTTAAAAAATAATTTAAAGAAAAATAGAAAAAAAAGTTAATCTAAAACTTCCTGTAACTCTTCAATTGTTAAACCATACTTACTCCATGAGCTTTCACAACCAAAAGCAGACTTCTAAAGTTTTAGATATAAAAATGAAGGACAGAAGACAGAAGAGATCATTACAGAGGACAAAACCAGGTCCGGCCCAGTGCGTTAGCAAGAAAACGATTCTACTGCCGCCACTATTTGTTCCGATCATTCTTGTCAATCTGGAGTTTAAATAAATGCCTGGGTGTTGAAAACCCACAGTTCTCAACAAGTGTGTTTATGGCTAATATTGTGTTCCATTTCAATCTTTATATAATCATGACACTTTAGATAGATAACATTTCATTCTGTCAATAGTGTGCTATGCATAAAGCCACTTACAGACTATATTTGTGTACCTAGATTGGTTGGAACTCAAGCAAAAATTAAAGATTTACCTCTCTTTGGATATTAAAGGGAATTGATGCACCTACTTTAACTGTATGTGTAGAATATTTTATTCATATGGATATGCAAAAGAGTGGACACTCTCCAGTTTATTTCCATAAGTACTGTCTTCTAAGAAAATTACAATTATATCAAAGATGACATGGACACCAGTTTATGGAAATATATCACAAATTATTATAACACAACATGTCACTCCTATTAAATGTTCCACCTTTCTGCATACTTATAAATTTTATAATTCAATTATTGGGCACAGAAACCTTATTTATAATAGATCAAAACTTTGCCTGATTCTGTCAAACCTTTACAGTTCTTAGTATACGTGAGTCATTTTCTGTTGAAAGTGGTAATAAATTCTATTCTGACTAATGAGATTTAAGTGAAAGGATTAAAGGTCGAGGACATTTTTCAGTGGCAAGGGACTGGGTGGCTCCTGAGAAAAGAGAATTATTTTTGATCCAGAGGAAGATAATAGGAATCTAGAACCCTTTCATATAGTTACTGCCTTCTTTAAGTGGTCTGCTAATGCTGGCAGTTTTGTTCTGCTAATGCTGGAATACTTATTAAATAATTGAGGATTACAGAAAATACTGAAACTTAAATCTCTATCTGTAAATGTGGGAGAATGTGAGTATAGGTTGGCTGACTGCAGATTCTAATCTCACAGGACCATTGCTTGATTGCCTGTGGGATTCCTAACAATAAGGCTATGACACATGATATCAAACACAGGCAGAGTCTCATGTAATAAATAAAAGGTGAATGAGTGTTAAATAATGTCCCAGAATGATATTGAAAATATGTACGACCAAACTTTGTCTAAATATTTAAAAAATTTCATTTAAATATTTTTGTTGACCTAAATAATCCAGAAAATATGTGATAACACAAAGTTATGTTCTTTTTATGCAAAATGTGATAAAGCAAAAGTTATGTTCTCCTTATGCATAATTGTTTAAAAAGAGAGAGCATAATATGTTAATGAATTATAAATTGCATTGAACAAATATTGAGGCCATAGAATTAATTTATATCTAGAAAATTCCTTATGAATATGTAATTGAAAAGTGTGTTAAAAATTTTTTTGAGAATTAGTAGACTGGCCTCATTTGAAGAATTACCTATTGCAAATATTATGGATGGACTCTAAACATTAACCGATACTGGAAACCTCATGAAAAGAAGTAGAACACTGTCAGAAATGTGCCAGATTTAACCTCTCAAGTCGAAGGCACTCGAACGATGACTGAGGAAGAGCTGCCTTCTGAATGCAGCATCAGCTACGGGAGCCTGAAGGACTAAAGCCCGGTAGAGTAAAGCCTTTAGAGTCTTCGTTTGCTGGTGGGGCCTGACTCAAAGTGAGAAGAAAGAGCTGAAAACATCAATTAATATCAGAACTTGGACTCTGATAAGTATTACTTTAGGACAATTTGAAGTTGTAACAAGTGAAATGGATCAAGTACAAAGCAGTCTTCTAAGCGTTCAAGAGCTGAAATAGGGTGATATTGGCCATTTTGAATCAGGCAATCCTGTGGTGTACCACGGCAGCAATGAAAGACCCCAAAGGGATGGCATTGCATTCATAGTCTGAAAGGACATTTCAAGATCTATCTTTAAGTTCAATGTCTTCAGTCAGAAATTGATCGACTGTGCACTCACGATGTATTGCTAGTTAATGGTGATTGGAACGCAAAAGGTAGAAACAAAGAGGAAGAATCAATCATTGGAAACCAGGGCCTCCGTGATAGAAACAAAGTTGGAGGTTGCATGAGAGAACTGTGCGAAATCAAACATTTCTTCATGGCTAAATCGTATTACAGCAACATAAAAGGCAACTGTACACATCGACTTCTCCAGATAGCATTCACAGAAATCAAATAGACTGCATTTGTGGGAGGAGACAACGGAGAAGCTCAATATCAGCCGCTAAATTGAGACGAGCGGTCAATGGTGGAACAGACTATCAACTGCTTATATGTTAGTTCAGATGAAAGCTATAGAACATTAAAACAAGTCCACAGAAACCCGATAAGACTTGGAGCATATCCCACCTAAATTTTGCAAACATCTCACAGAACGATTAGACAAATTGAACAATAAAGACAGAAAACCCAAAGAGCTAGAGATGGCATCAAGAACATCCTAGATGAAGAAAGCAAGAGGCCACTAAAAGGACAGGAAAGAAAGATAATACGTGTCAGAAGTGACCCTGAAACTTGTGTAGTGGTTGTAGTGGTGATTCCCATGGACTGCAGTTCAAAACCACCAGCAGCTCCACGGGGGAAAGACTGGGTTTTCTAACCCTGTAAACAGTTACAGGCTTATAAGCCCACTCGGGGTGATTATGAGGCAACAGTGACTCGATGGCAGTGAGTTCTGAGTTTTGGGTGTGCTCAGGAACATGGAAGAAATTCTGAAGTCAACGAGCTGAACAGAAAATTTCAAAGTGCAGCTCAAGAAGACAATGTTAAATATAATGGAATGTGCAAAGACATAGAGTTAAAAAAAAGAAAAGAAAAGAAAGAATATGCTCAGCATAACTTGAACTGAAAGAATTCAATAAAAATTAAATCTTTGAGTTCCAATATTGAAAGATTCTATGGGAAAAAATATTAGAGGAAACAGAAAACATGAAAAGAAAATGGAAAGAATACATAGTCACTGCACCAAAAAGAACTAGTCTATATTCAACCATTTCAAGAGGTAGCATATGAGAATGAATCAGTGGTGCTGAAAGAAGAAATTCAAGCCACACTTAAAGCATTAGCCAAAAAGCAAGACTACAGGAATTGATGGAATATCGACTGAAATGTTCCAACAAGCTGGTAAAGCTTTGGCAGCACTCCCTTCTCTAAGCCAGGAAATTTGGAAGACAGCTACTCGGCCAACTGACTGGAAGGGATCCATATTTGTAGCCATTCCAAAGAATGGTGACCCAACAGAATGCTCAACTTATAGAACAATTGCATTCATATCACATGCAAGGAACATTTTGCTAAAGATAATCCAATGTCAGTTGCAGCAGGATATTGACAGGGAGGTGGCAGAAGTTTGGACCAGATTCAGAAGAGGACATAGAACAAGGGATAGCATTGCTGGTGTCAGGTGGGTCTTGGCTGAATGCAGAGAATGCCAGAGGATGTTTGCTTGTGTTTTATTGACTACGCTAAGGCATTGGAATGTGTGGACCTTCGCAGCCTATGGAGAGCCCTGAGAAGAATGGAAATCCCAGAACACTACCACATGCTCATTTGGAACCTGTTCTTGGACCAAGAGATAGTTGTGGGAACATAACAAGTTCAACATAAAATCAGGAAAGGTGTGGTCACTGCTGCATCCTCTCAACTAATCCACTCAATCTGTATTCTGATCAAATAATCAGAGAAGCTGGCTAATATGAAGAAGAATGTGGCATTAGGTTTAGAGGAAGGCTTGTATCAACCTGCAATGTGCAGATGATATAACTTTGCTTGTTGAAAGTAAGAAGGATTTGAAGAATTTGCTGGTGAAGATCAAGGATTGCAGTCTTCAGTATGGATTACAACTCAAATAAAGAAAATAAAAATCCTTACAACTAGATCAGTGGCTAACATCATGTTGGTGGGTAAAATGCTCATGGAAACAGAAGTTAAGACATAAACCAATGTATTGCATTGGGTATATCTGCTGCAAAAGATCCCCTCAAGTGCTGAGAAGCAAATCTTCAACCTTCAGGACTAAGACATGCCTGAAATCAAGGTGATGAAGAATATTGGAAATACCATGGATTGAAAATAGAACACACAAATGTGTCTTGGAAGAAGTACAGCCAAAATGATCCTTAGAGGCAAGAATGGAGAGACTTCTCTCATGTATTTTGAACATGTTTTAAGAAGAGACTGGTCCCTGGAGAAGGACATCATGTAGGACCGCAAAAAAAAAAAAAAAAAAAGGAGAGAAAATAAAGGAATGCTACCAGTATATGCCATATTTATTGAATGCTTACAGTTTAATAAGAAAACAAAGCACTTTTAAAATTTGACACAAAATGTCCCATCTCTTCCCTTTTTCCACCGGTGGGAGGCAGGGAGGAACTCCAAATTTGCTTTGAAAGTGCACAAAAAAGGTCCCCAGTTTGAAATCACCAGCTACTGCATAAAGACGAGGCTTTCTACCCCCATAAACACTGACAGGCTCAGAACCCACCGGGGCAGCGTGACCCCGTCCTGGAGAGTCACTCTCAGTCTGCACTGGCTCACTGGCAGGGAGCAAGTCGGAAACAGTTACTACCCGCAATTAATACATCGTTAACCCAAGGGAAGTTATATAGAAAATGTGCATTAACACACTTAATGATAATAATAGTGGTAAAACATGTCAACTAGGAAATATTTTAATTGTCTTTAGAGATAAAATATTTGATGATTCAGTTCAACAAACACTAGTTTGCTTTGCTATGTAGATGACGTCTAACTAGGAAATAGGGGTAAGGTAAGATTGTATTATGACGTAAACATTTTACTTGTGTAATATAAATCATTCAAAAAATAATACAAAGTCATTAATTTTATGCAGTAAGCAATATGTGATACTTTCTGCCTTTCTTGTTTTATATTAGTGGTTTTAGTAGTGGAAGGATCAAGTTTATTGATTCAGACATATAAAACAAAATTAGTATATTTTAACAATTCCAGCCTAAACCTTTTTGTAGTTGACCATTTTGCATTTCCAAAATCATATTGCTTTCTATTTCAATTTTCATATTTTGCTAAAGAAATTACTATACTTGTAAAAGGAAAAGTAATTAATATTAAAGAGTAGGCTGAGCATAATCTCAAAGTATATTATATTCCATCTAGTATATTCCATCTTGGATGCCTTTTTCTTGGACGTCTTTGAAAGAATAAATATTACTCATTTTTAAATAGAACAAAACAAAATTTACTTTTGGGGTCTTTTTGGTGCTTTCTAAAATTTAAAATGCATAGATGAATTTTAGTGATCTCATTAGAACTGTTTTTTCTATACTAGAATTATTTGCTATTCCATAACACTAGAATTATTTAGTTATTGCTCATCGATTATTTCTATTAATGCCAATGGTTTCAAAACAATAAAATAGAAAAATGTTTAAATTGCCTAAATGGATGATCCAATAGTAAAGAAATTGTAGTTATTTTATCATTTTGAAAATTTTCATCATGATTTAACCAAAGTAAGCTATCATTTTATAAAAGGTTCTTATGGCTTAATTTGTGATCCCCTTCACTTTACTACATAATGGTAATAACATAAAATAATTGTTGATGTTCTAATCCCTGGTACATGTGAACCTGACGTTGGACAATCAGGTTATTGAGGCTATCATACTGAAGAAGATTTTGTCTTAATAGCATAGTAGCATAGCATAACTTATTAAAGTATACTTAGACAAAAGAAAAACTTACCATCTCACTACAGAGGCACAAGAAAGCAAGGAACACCATGCCCACCTGGCGTACCCCAGAAGGTAGGAAAGTGGCATAGAACAGTTTCCCTTCCAGAGGTATAAGAAGCTAGCAACCCAGGGAAGGTCCTGATTTATACTTCTAGCTTCCAGAATAGTGAGGCGATTAAAGGTCTGCTTTTTCAAAACCACCTACTTTGTGACACTGACTTCAATGTGGTGAAGAAAGCTGATGGTGCCCAGCTATTAAAATATATAGTGTTTGGAGTCTTAAAGGTTTGAAGCTAAACAAGTGGCCATTTAGCAGGGAAGCAACAAAGTCCACATGGAAGAAGCACAGCAGCTGTGTGATCACGAAGTGTCAGTGGGATAAGATATTAGGCATCAGAAGACCCCAAAAAACAAATATATCGATGCAAATCATGGGGTCAGAGTGGAGACTCAAAGCCCATCTGTAGATAATTGGACATTCCCTCACAGAGGGGTCACAAGGAAAGGACAACACAGCACAGCACTGAAGTCACACAGCATTCCTCTAGTTCTTTAATGCTTCCTCCTCCCCACTATTATGACCTCAGTTCTACCTTGATAAACCAGCCAGACCAGAGCACGTACACTGGTACAGATAAGGGCTCCAGACAGATGAAACTCAGGACAGATAAACTCAGGAACAGCGATTTGAGTCATGAAATCATGAGTGTAGGAGGAAACTGGGGGAGGAGGAGGAGAAACAGGAACTGACTACAATGACTCACAATCCTCCCAACTCTCCAGGGGGACGAACAACAATAACATGGATGAAGGGAGACAGCAGCATGTAAAATATGAAAATAATAATTAGTTATAATTTATCAAGGGTCCAGGAAGATGGGAGGGTAGGGGAGGCAGGGGGAAAGGGGGAGCTGATACCAAGGGCTCAAACAGAAAGAAAATATTTTGAAAATGATAAAGGCAAGATAGGAATAAAGGTGTTTGATACAATTGATGCATGGATTGTTATAAGAGCTGTAAGAGCCCCCAATAAAATGTTTTAAAAAGTCTTGGTGTAGCATCATTTCAGTTCACTTGATTAAGCACAATTGATAATTCTAAGTTTTCTGTTCTTTTCTCCCTCTCATCTTACAGTTTGTTTGTATAGAGGTGAAACGGAGAGAAAATATTTGAAATTATTAATGCAATTCAAAGATGACAGCTAAAAGGAGCATCACAGACTCTTGATCAATGCAGATATCATCCGAATGATATGAAACTAGTCCTGTATGCATACATGCAAAAGGTAACAAATGAGGAATGATGAGCAATGAGCAAAAGAGTAACGATGTCCTATGAATTATCATTAATTGCCAGTTGGAAGGAGCGAGTTTGCTTAGACTTAGAAATTCAATCTGATGGTATTGTAAGGTTACATGAGGTTTCAGATGGGTATTCAAAGTCCTCTTGGACTGAGTGGTTCTCCTGCCTTTGTCTATGGCATGCAATAAACTCTTTTGCAAGAGACTTATGATATTGACAACCTGGGAACTGGTGTATTACACAGCATAAGCTTATGAACAGGCAAAGCACATGTGGAAGTATCAGCAATATCTGGAATAGAAAGCTGTAGATTATTTCCTGGAATGTACATCCAATTAGGAGATTAAGAACTGATTTTCTATCTAAATTAGGAAATGGAGGGAAATTCAAGAGAAGTTTGGCACATCCATAGGGGAAAATTGTACCATGGAAATTAATAATTTACATCTCTGGATCCCCTTTGTAATCACTTGAGAATGTGAGAATACTAATAATTGGGGCCTATTTCAGAATAAATGAACAAACTCTTTTAGGCAGGGATGAGGCATCTGTGTGTGGTTTAAAATACCCCCAAGATGATTATAATATGCAAAGAAAATTGAGGTTCACAAATTTAAATGATGAATTTTTCCATTTAAAAATCATCTGCCGAGAAGTAGCAACTTCAATCACAATTTTATTATGAGCATTTAGCAAATTATCTTCAGTAGTATTGCTGATGATGTGTCCAACTGTATGTGGAGTTGTCCTGTAATGTAGACAAACATAGCTCATGTTTCAGATGTATGGTTTAGGGAGAAGAATTTTGCTCCATAAATACTGAGGAGAGATTTGTATTTCAATCTATTTGAACTTTCATGCACAAAGACAATAGAGTGCACTATTTAACATTTAACTTCACTAGGGTTTTGACAGTAGAGTGTGTTTACCTTTGAATGTGAAACTTTTTTGTTTGGTCTCTTAATGCACTATATTATACTTGTATTTGAGCTTTGTTTAATTATAATAGCTAGCATTAATGAGTAAAAAAAAATTGAAAAAAGAAAAAAAAAGCCCTCTTAACAAGTTTTATCATTGCATGTATTCCATTCAGTTATAGTACTGCCTGTGCACCCATTTGCAGAAGACAAACTATGTAGTATTTAAATGTTGTCATAGTTATGCTGTGTGTCCACTAGGTTATAGCTATGGGAATGGGTGGTGCTCAATCTCTCAGTCGGGACACAATCTAATGATGTCTCTTTGGAGGTGTGGGCTATTTATGAGACATTGCGGGGAACTGGTTTCTTTCTTGCTCCTTGACTTCTTCTTGCTTGCCTGCCAGCCCTGAGCCATCAACACCCTAACTGGTTGCTGCCCATCTTGCAACCATGAGACTCTGTACCCACCAGCCTGTGGTCCCCCAGTTTCCTATTGTGCACTCCTGGGTCCTTGCAGGGGCCTCCAGCCCTAGGCTGGGCCACTTTCAGGATACAAATGTCTTTCTTGATATACAGTTCTTTCTTTTCTATGAATGAGTGTCAGTGGCTTTTTTTTCCTCTTTAAAACCCAGCCTATCGTATTACCAATATAATTTTATTTAATCATTTTAAAATTTACATATATTGAGTTGTAGGTATTACTTGGACAGGCCATTGATCTATGAACATTTGATCAAATAAACACGGTTTTAAAATCACATTCTGATAAGCATAAAAGCACAACACAAGTAATGACAATTTCACACTGAAAAGTACTATTTCCTGTTAAGAAGAGTATTATGACTTGTATCGAGACTTAACAGAAAGTTAGTTTTTTACCTCACTGACAGTATACTCTCTATGTATGAGCACAATTCACAGACAGAAACATTTGGGAGCCTATACTTTTAAAAAAGTGTCCCATCATATATCCCTATCACCACAGCAGCAAAGAAAGTCAAAAGCCAACCGAAGACTGTGGTAGCAACTTTGAAATGTACATTACAATATAAATATGAGCTACACATCTATACAAACTATTTGCTCCTGAATCATTTAGAAATCTTTGTCATTTTATGGTTTCATTCAAATGACAGCTGACCCACAAAAGTCAGAGCCCGTACAGCAGTAGGGTACAGTCGGCCGTTTTCAACAACCTTCACTGAAGAGAAGGGAAGGGCTGTGAAAAACTTTCCATGGAAGCAGACGGGACTGCAAGGGAACCACCAAGCCCATTGCCAAATCTCTCTCCCCTACGCTGCCACTCTCTTCACCCTTGAGGAGTGAATCCTTTCTTTTTACCAGTGCTCTCCTATAATTTATTTATATCCAAGCTCCCAACTCTTGCTTCCTGCTGACGATCTGAACTCTTTAAGAGAACCCTGGATTTGCCAAATAGCCACAGGAGTCGTTGCTGCTAACGTGACTGTATATCAGAGCCTGATGAGATTACTCTCCCGTTAGAGCCACATCATTAGGAGCAGCCTTGGGGAACAAGATACAGACAAATTGTCTTCATTAAAAATGATCCTCAACTCTGGGTGAAAATACTACTTTATATTAAATTCATCAGATTAACTAGAACCTGGTTGTTGTTTTTTTAACTTCAGTAAATGCACTGATCATCCCTAAGGCTCAAACTTGCTAAGTGGAAAGATGGCTACAAGCCTCTTTAGTCCTTGATTCTCTTCAGAAGGTGTCTAAGAACTATTTAGTTGTGTTTTCCAAGAAAAATTAATGTCTCTCAAAGGTCCTGCTTTATTAGAATCCGAAGTTCCATTCAGTTTTCCTTTTAGAACAGCTCCCTGGTTTAATGATACCTTTTGTTTTGACCATGATGTATTCAAAATCTTCACAGTAAGGAACTTGTTGCTTGAAAAACAATGAGAAGTTAAGCTTCAGTTGGGAGGGGGTAACTTCCAGACATGCACCGTTGGCTCAATGGAAGGGCTCCTATGGGTCATCCAGCAGTACTGCAATAGGAACGTACCATCTGTGTAAAAAATAGGCAGAATTGTTTCTAGGAAGCTTGATTGTTCTCTCTTTTAAAACAGCAAGCTATAAGGGTCACAGGGAAGGGATGAGTCACCAGGGTGCAGTAAAGCATCAATGAAACACACTATATTCTTCTGGTTCCTTGTGGCTTCTTCACCCCCCACTACCATGACCCCAGTGTGGCTTCCCAATTCAGACTAGACCAGAACATGTACGCAGGTATGAAAAAGGATGGGAGCTCATAACATACAGAATCCAGGAACAGGAGTGGGAATAGTGATACCACAAGTGTAGGAGGAAAAAGGGGAGAGGAAGGGAGAAAGGGGGAAACGATCCCAAGGATTCACACATAACCATACACCCCTCTACAGGGGGGAGAACAACAGAAAACATGGGGGAAGGGAGACAGCAGTCTGTGTGAGAGATGAGATTAGCAACAATGTACACTCTATCAGGGGGGTATGAGGGTGGTGGGGGGAGGGAGGAGAGGGGAAAAAAAGAGCTGATACCAAGGGCTCAATAGAAAGTAAATGTCTAGAAGAGAATGAGGGCAACATATGTACAAGCATGCCTGATTCAATTGATGTATGGATTGTGATAAGAGTTTTATGAACCCCCAATAAAATGATTAAACACAACAACCACCACCACCAAGCTGTAACAGAATTCTGGGGATAGGTATTTGACATTGAAAAATAGAAAAATGAATTGATTGGGGCAGAGTTTAAAGCAGCCTCAGTTATTGTCTATGTAGAACCAAATAGTCAAAGTATTTTTCACTGAAGATAACAATGGCTTCAGGTCATTCATTGATATTGCCAAGTGAACAAATCCTTGAACAATGAAAGGAGGGTTGCTTGTTACACTGAAGTAACCATAAAGTGGCTCCAGCATTGATCTCCTGGAATCTAAAATAGAGAAACGGGTGACATGAAACTTGGAGGGATTTTCTCAATATTTTATACATTCAGATTTCTAGGGGCTATCTATTTTACATCTTTAGAGATTTGTTGTCATTCTCAGAACAATATCTAGCTTGTTGACAGCCTTTAGAAGTCAGTTTGGGCTTTTGCTTTATGTGCAGGGGACCGTTTCATTTTTTTGCATCCAGTAGCACTAATTTGGTGGCAAGTAACAACAACAGAAATGGCATGCATCTAGAAATCATTTAAGAGAGCTGATAAGATCATTCTAATTTATCTTAAAGTTAATATAGTCCAGTATAGTCAGAGTAACAGGAAAAGGAAAACTGGAACTAAGTAGGAGTTAAAATATATTCAGAAACAAGTAACTCGTCTAGTTTTTAAAAATACAAGAATAAAAGAAACTTGTTTTCCAACTAACTCATTACAAATCACACAAACAAATCACGTGTATCTAGTTGATTCAGCGCACAGTAACTTTGTAGGACAGAGAATACCTGCCTTTCCAAGATTCCAAGTCTTCATGGGAGTAAAAAACCTCATTTTTCTCCTGAACTCATTAGAGATAGTTAAATTTTGATAAGTAAGCAAATCATTTTATTTTCTGGTGAAAAAACATGATAACATTCAGTCATTACATACATTAAAATATTTTTCCCTGAGTAACCAGCTTTTTCTATTTATTTTCCTTGTCCTCATATTATAACAGACACCTGGGAGCTTCCTACAAATCCAGAGTTCCTGTCATTACCTCTAGACTTACTGAATTAGAACTGCCATTTGAAGCAGATAGATAATTGGGCAGCAAGAACATTGATCTTTGAGTCTCAGAAGTCAAAATCCTACCTTAATAAATCTGAAAAGAAAAAAACCCAATAGTATCTAAAATTTCCATGTGTTTTACTATTTTCTAAGCATCATTTAAAATCCCATGAACATATTATCTAGTAGTTGTTCTTGGAAGCCACTCTATAACAATTTCATTGTTACTACTATTGTTTTAAGGGGCAAAGTTAGCAGTTCTAAAACAAAACTTCAGTTAAGGTAGCTTGACTCCAAACATTTCACAATTACCATGTGATAACAATTACCTACCACTAACAATCCTACCATCGAACCAATACTGCCCTCCAAGAAATTGTGATGCCACATGCTCACTATAGTTTTTATTATGGTTATTTTTGTGTGTGAAATGTTTTATACTGGCCCACCTAACTCAACTGTTAATGCATAAATAAACCCAACACAAACCCCTGTAGGTTTGCAAGCTGCTGACCACGCACCTCGCAGCCCAGTTTGTCCCTACGACACCCCCAGGACTCAATGTACAATAGATTTTGAAAATCCACTCTCTATTTCCTATATGGAATGCTGGTTTAGGATTTGTCCTTTTTGTCTCTGCTAGGAAAGTTCACTAACTTGCCTATCCATAGGCTAAAGCTACCGGTAAGTTCCTTGACACAATTTATATAAGACAGATGTACACGCACTCTATACTGCATAACTGCTTTTTAGCATTGTTGCCTGGATATTGCCCTCCTTTTATGCCTATTAAAATTCCTTTAAATTTTTTAATTAAAAAAAAATTTCTACCTTGACAATTTCTTGTGAAAACTCCACAGTAAAACTAATTGCTCCCTTCTGAAAGTCACACAATACTTTGATTAAATTTATATAAAAAACTTTATTCCTGCATGGTCTGATGTTTTGAACAAATGTGTGTTGATCTTCCCTTTGCCATAAAATGATTTTTCTTTTAAAAGGCAATATTTTACTTTTTTTGTAACTACTTTACAGAATTCAGTACCTTGTGCAAAGCAGATAATTAGGCAATGCCTGGTGAGTGAGTGAATTCCATTGTCTTTCTCTCCTCTCTCTTTTCTTCCCTCTTATATTAGTGTGAGGCATAAGATAAAGGAGATGCATTATGGGACTGCATCAATGTGCACTTGAAGGTTTGTATGTCAATTTGACATGTTGAAACCTCGGAATATTTTTAAGAAAAGTCTTCAACATTTAAAAAAGCAATATGACTAAATACTAATGATCACAGCATATTTAAATCATTAGATGGTCAGGGAAGAGTAGCCAAATCATAAATTTGCCAGCACTAAGAAATCACAGGCTACAAAATAGACACCGGCAGGATGTTAGGGGGGAATAGTTCAGAAAATAAATTCTAACCTCCATCAATGACAGAATGACAGATTTTTATAACAGAAAAAAAGCAAAAGAAAGTAATATATTTTGACTTCAGTAAAGCTTTTATTTTCTCTATATGGTATATGCATATTGGGCCCAGAAAATCTGGTTTTAGTAATTATTCTGTCACAATGGAAGATTGTGTCTACATATAGTCAGGCTTATTTCAATTCTGAAGTTTGAGAGTAATGTCCAGCATCGGTCCAACGGGGAGGACCTGCAACTCACGTCGGGTCCGCATCACTTCAGACTTTCTGTTCTCTCCTGAGGAATCCCAAGGGAAAGGAAGTATAAATGAGGAGAACAGTGATAGTATAAATACAAAAAGTATTATTTATTAAGCATTACACATAGCTTATTTACCCCATTTTCACATTTTTCTTTTGCAGTCATAGTGAAAAGTTTGCATTATTATTTATATTTTACAGGAGAAAAAAATTCCTGAAGTAGAAAAAATAAAGTGGTTTGCTAACAGTCATGCCAATAGTAAAGCACGGAGCTAGGATTCAAACTCAGGTCTGGCTGAGAAAAAAAACCCATGTGTATTAGCTATTCTATCCTTGTCGTGTTCTGAAAAAAATAAAATAAAGTTATATGCTACAGTTTGTTTCATCATAGTTTTATTTATAATGTTAATTTCCCCTAATTCTCAAGAACTGTCAGTGTTATTGTTTTATATGTACCTTGGTAGTTACATAATCTCCCATCAATTTGAGGGTATTAAGAGTGAAGGGGGGAGTTTAATCTGTTAATCAGGTCACAACCAGAGCCCTGAAGATACATCCACCACCAGTGGATCCACAGGATTTTCCACACACCTGCTGGTGATCTTTCAGCATTTGACACAATTGCATGTGCTTTGTGAGTCTGAAGAGGAATTCATGGGCTAATAGAGGACTTCTGGGGTAATATTGAACTTATGCCCTTGATCTGGACTGAGCTAGGATATTTTTCAATATGTAATTGCTCTCTGATATATAGCTCTTTCATTATATATCTATATATTTATATCTATATATATGAAATTCAGAAACTGTTAGTGTTACTGTTTTATATGTACCCATTGATTTTCCCATTATATTTGGGGGGAAAATAAAAAGGGGATGATAAAGACAGGGCAGCTATCTTATATTTTACTTTCTTCCAAGTACTTTCCCAAATAGAGCAATCAAGATACTAAAATACATTTTAAAATGATAAAAAATCATTATGAAATTTGTGTTGAGTATATACTCTTTTGATTTAGTTTAATCGAAACGTTGTTTTCCAGAATGTCCTTTGTTACAGAATTTAGGGTAATTGTAGACCCCATGTGAGGTGAGATTTGAAAGGCAGAAGTGAAATGATGTTCACGGTATTCTTTACTCAGCAACTTAGAACCGAAGATGAGGTTGTGGCCCATGTGTGTTGCTGGCTGAGGCAGTGTGCTCCCTCCCTCATGGCATGCCAGCCCATCTTCCCATTGCCACCATGTGAGGTAGGGTCAGACACAAAAGAAATACCACGGCCATTTAACCAGTTCCTTAATGTAAGTCAAATCTGCATGACCTTTACTCATCATACATACTTTTTCAGGGTGTTATTTACTAATGAAACTATGAATAACATGACATCTTAATGAAATTTGGTGAGAGTAAATACAAATTCATGGTAAAATCAGGAGTACTAAACTCACCAAGGAATATAAGGCTGGCACAAGATAGGAGATTATACTAGTGGCTGACTTTTTCTAAACAGCAGGGTTCCAGCTAATAATTGTAAGGAAATGACAGAATAAAACAATTGTAATTTTATTACCACTGATGAAATAATTGGTTGTGGCAAAGATCATTAATTAGTGAACAAATTTAGATAAAATATTAAGGGGACAGTTATGGCAGGCAGGAGTTAGCTGTCATGCAAATGAATCTTCACATTGTTGAGGGAGGAAGAATTGAGACATATGTGCCTAGATTCTTGATAGGATTCATATGAAAAGCACAGAAGCATCCATGATGTGCCGGGACAAAAAAGAGGGAAAATAAATCTAATTAAGCCATGAGACCTAAATTCTAATTAGAAAATTTGGGAAATAGAACAGCATGTGAAAAGGTATGATGAGAAGAAAAAAGAAAAATCCGGAATCTGAGCCATTCTCCTGCATAAGTGACATAAATTTTTAAACAAGTCAATATCATGGAAGATCCAATTATATTCAAAACACTTAAAAGATATTGTGTGAACCTTAGTTGGATATTGACTTGAATAAGCAGACTTTACAAAGAAAAATAGGGTTGCCATAACTGAAGAAATTTTAATATGACCTAGAGAGGAAAGATTGTCCTTGATGGTATAACAATGATTAAGGTTATGTCTTAATGGTTTGTTATACCATATTACGCTATAATAGTTATTATAAAAATATTTTTAAACAGACAGACCTATAAAGTAAAATATAAATAATTAAATCTTGTAGGTTCATCTTAATTCAATATCAAGAACAATGAACAAAAGCTAGATGAATTTGGTTCAACAAAATATTGATAACTATAAATCTAGATGGTGGACATATGTACATAGGCAAATTCAATATACTATTTTCTTCATTATTTATGTGCTAACATTTTTAATGGAAAAACATTGTAAATTGCTGTGTATTAGTTTTAGATCCAAACGTAAAAGGGAAACCAGGAGACTACCCTGTACCAGGTTATTAGTCAATTAGAAGTATTTTAAGAGGATGTGTAAATCTAAATTAGTATGAGTGGGTTGGACCACAGGCATTCAACAGAATAATTTAAATTCCTATTTATTAAAAAAATGAAAGGGTTCATTTTAAAATACAACTATAAGAAGTTGGAAAATTATTTTATTAAATTAAAATTTGAGTGCACATAATATCTTCAGCTGTAGATATATGTTGTTCGCAAGTGCTGTCAAGTTGATTCCAACTAATAGCTGTCCTGAAGACAACAGAATGCAACACTGTCTGGAACTACACTATCCTCACGCTCAGGGGCGTCTTTGCTGTAGCCGCTCTGTCGGTGCAGCTCAGGGAGTGTCCTCCTCCCTTGCCATGCTCGGTGTGCATTTCCAGGGACAGGTCTCTCTGGATAACATGTCCAGAGTATGAGATGAAGTCTCATCATTTTCATTTTTAAAAAGCATTCTGGATGGAATTCTTCCAAGATAGATTTGTTTATTCTCATAGCCTAGGTTTTTAAAAACTATCTTTCACTGGCACCATAATTTAAATGCATTTATTCTTCTTTGGCTTTCCTTATTCAATGGTCAACGTTCATGTATATATAAGTCGATTGAAAACCCCCTGCCTTGGGTCAAGCACACCTCAGTCTTCACAGAGACATCCTTGCTTTCCAACACTTTAAAGAGGTGTGGCAGATATGCCTAAGCCAATACATCTTTTTATTTATATTAAAAACAAAAGAAAAAATCACTGTCATGCAGTTGATTCCAATTCATAAAAACACTATAGGACAGAGTATAGCTGCCTCTGTATGTTTCCAAGGTTACAAATCTTTACAAAAGTAGTGCCTTCTCTTTTTCCTGGAGCAGCTAGTGAGTTCAAACTTCTGAGCTTGCCTTTCCAAGCAATGCCACTAGGTCTTCAGCTTAGGATCAAATAAAATGATGACATATGTATGCATCTATGAAATTAAATATGTATGATATATCATTCCAAATGTACATATCTGACTGTTTAATATATGTCACACACATATAATATGTTTACATGTAAATCATTTGCACACTCATATGTAAATCACTCACTCACTCACTGCTCTTGAGTCAATGATGACTCATAGCAACCCCCTATGGGTTTCCAGGATTGTAACTGTGGACTGGAGTAGAAAGCCCAGACCTTCTCCTTTGGAGTTGGTGGTGGTTATGAACTGCCTATCATGAGGAATAGCCATGTATATGTGTGTGTGTGTGTGTGTGTGTGTGTGTGTTTGTGTGTTTGTGTATGCAAATATGTGCAATATATGTTTACATATTTACCACATATATTTTTACATGTTTACATTTGCAACACATGTGTGTGTGGTGTTGGCATTATCTGGTTTCATCAAGTCAGTTTGGATCCATAGCAACCCTGTGTAGAACAGAAGGAAGCACCACCCAGTAGTGCACCATCCTACAATTGTTCCTGTGCATAAAAAATTAAGTAACCAAAGTCACTGCAGGGACAGTGAATTATTTATTGTGACTTTTCTAGTCAAAGTCTCTCTCTCTCTCACCAAACAACCTTTTAATGGGTTTTGTTAGGTAGGGGCTGGGGGGATACTGATAGGATTCATCTGTGAGTAATTGTGAATAGGATTTCCTGGAATGACATCCTGCCACATATAAAATGAGCCACCTGAGAAGCAAGAGGAGTGTGATAGACAGGTTTACAGTGCCAACCTGGCCAATAGGAACATGCGGGATTAATAAGATCCCAGTTTGATTGGAGGGCAAGGAGATTAATGGCTCAGCAAGCCCCGCCTTTCTCTCTCTTGCTCTCTGGTGATTGGACTTTCATGTGGCTGCTAGTTCTCTGTCTCAACTTGTGAGTTACAATACCTGTGGGACAGTCAACCCATGCATTGTGTTGCTAGAGCTTGAGGTTCCCTTGAGAGCTGCTTTGCCACGCTGCTGGTGTATACATCGCTTGAACTTGGGACTGTTGGATCCTGTTACCTTTCTAACTGTTGATGACCCACCGTGCTGTTTGCTGCCTGTGGTCAGACTGCCTGAAATTCTCTACAGAAGACACAGCTGTCTGCTCCCTTGACCTTGGACCCAGCAGCCCTGGTGAGTTGAAGGACTTCCAATATATTACCTGTTGCACAAAAGTGAATTGAACTGAGCCCTCTGTACTGCTGTGTGGACTAATTAGCTGTTATATTCTTTCATGCTATATATAGCTACATTTATCACTACATTTGCATATATATATATATATATATATATATATATATATAATCATAAGAGTCCTGGTTTTGTTTCTATATCTAACACAGTTTGTATTGGGAGTGGTTCTAAAGAAGCAAGATCATAAATATGGGCTTCTCAAATTGACTACCCCTAAAGGCATGGATAAGTCCGCTACTCTTACTAGAGTGGGTGGTGTTAATCCATGGTGTGTAGTCACAAAGCTAATATCCACAGTATCACCACCAATAGCTGAAGTGCTGGTGAGAGGAGAAGCTCTGGGTGATTGTGTGTTTGATATTTTCCAGCAGTTTTGTCAGGATGAGAAGTATAGGGAAGCTAGTTGGCTGGTTCTCCTTACAATAGAAAATATAATCAAGGAAAAGGATAATCTCAGAACCTCAGAAGCATGTCTAAGTGCTGAATAACAGACTTAAAAGCTTCTGCATGTGCTACAAAGGAGAGTCTTCTCCCCTATGGTAATAGAGCTGACATTGCTGAAAACCAAATCCAGAGTCTCATCATTTGAGTAGCTGGATTACAGCATCAGCTGAAGTGCAGGTCTAGAACAATATCTGATATTAAAGTAAGGGCATTAATCAGAAAGAATTGGGACCCTGAAACATGATATGGGAACCTATGGGCTGGCGATCCAGAAAAAGAGGATGTTGAGCCCCTAGAGTTGATTGAGGCAAGCCAGTCAATAGATCCACCCCTCCCACCTGAGGGGATTAACCAACTATCAGTAAAACAACTCAGACCTGAGCAGATTAACCAAACTGTTCAAGCTGAAATACCAGGTGGGGCTGCATCTGTAGCCAGGATTAACAGTGGGGACTGCCCTATGTGAACTATGACATTTGCCAACAATGGGGCTGACTGAGTCCTGTGGTTGTAGAGGGCAGGTGTCAGCACTGAATCAACAGAAACATGGTTTTCATAATGGACAGGAAGGTTTCCGTAGTAATCAAAGCAATCTGTCTTGTATGGAATTATGGTATTGGCTACTTAGCCAGGATGGCCCTAGGGATGAAATATATGGGAAACCTACTAGATATTATGGGATCTATACAAGCAGAAGAATGCTAGATCAGGTGAACAGCTGAATAGAGAATCACAACCATTCAATCAATTCTTAGACTTGAGCCAGTTTACAGAAGCCTCAACTCCTTGCATGAGGCAAAGGTCAGGCCCCTTTGAAGAAGGATCCTGCTACATCACTGAAGGTTTATACTGTTAATCTTTCTTCTAGCCTTCCACAAGAGTGACTGTTCCTTGGGGGTGTGATAGTTACATAATGTGGTGTCAATTTGGAACTTGAGAGGATTAAGAGTGAAAGGGTGGGGTCTAGTCTGTCAATCAGATCATAGCCAATGAGGCCTCTGTGTGTGCATGGTTTTCTCCCAGAATGGTTTTCTCCCAGAATTCTGGGAAATCTGGTTTATTAATTCCTTGGAGGCAGGAGACACTTCTCTCTTGGTTCACTCCCAGGGAGACATTGCAGCTGAAAAGATACATGGAACTATTCTAGTGCCCCGAACTTGAGAAGCCACACATGGACCTACCCTGATGCAACTAGACCTCTGAAGGAGAAGTTACATGAGACCCCTGCCAGTTCTGAGATGCTTACAATACCACTGGATCCAAAATCGTTTTACCCACTGGCCTGTGATCATCTTGGCTTCAGTATCATTGCATGTGTGTTGTAAATCTGAAGATGATTTTATAGATTGATATTGGACATAGGGGCTAATATTAGTTGTAGGGACTTGGACTGGATTGGATTGGGATGCATTCTTAATGTACCCTTTATATATATAAAACTATCTCTTATACACATATGAATATCCCTGGATGTGTTTTTCTAGTCTACCAAGACTAACATAAGGGGAAAGGAAATAATCGAAATTTTCAGGGATTACTGGACACTGGCTCTGAATTAACACTAATTCCAGGAGACCCAAAATGTCTTGAAGGCCTTCCAATCAGAGTGGGGGCATATGGAGGTCAAGTTATCAATGAAGTTCAGCTCAGATACACTTCACTGTAGGTCCAGTGGCCCCCTGAACCCATCCTGTTGTTATTTTCCCAGTTCCAGAATGCATCATTGGTATAGACATACTTAGTAACTGGCAGAACTCCCATAGAGGATCCTGAAATGTGGAATAAGGGCTATTATGGTAGGAAAGGCCAAGTAGACACCATTAGAACTACTATTGCCTAGCTAAATAGTAAACAAAAACAATATTGTATTCCTGGGGTGATTGCAGAGATTAGTGCCACCATCAAAGACTTGAAGGATGCAGGGGTGGTGATTCTTACCACCTCCCAATTTAACTTACTTTTGGCCTGTAAAAAAAAAAAAAGATGGATCCTGGAGAATGACAGTGGATTTTCATAAATTTAAACAGGTGGTGACTCCAATTGTAGCTGCAGTTCCAGATGAGATTTCATTGCTTGAGAAAATATTTCTGATACTTTTTATACAGCTATTGATCTGGCCAATGCTTTCTTCTCAATATCAGTCTAGAAGGACCACCAGAAGCAGTTTGCCTACAGCTGGCAGGGGCAAAGTACACTTTCACAACTCTTCCCCAGGGGTATATCAACTCTTCTGTCCCGCGCCATAATTTAGTCTGAAGGTACCCTGACCACCTGTCTCTTCCACAAAATGTCACACTAGTCCAGTATATTGATGACATCATGCTGATTGGTCCCACTAAGGAGGATATATCAAAGACTCTAGATTCATTGGTACAACATCTGTGTGAAAGAGATTGGGAAATCAAAGATTCAGGCATCCTCTACTCAGTAAAATTTCTAGGAGTACAATGGTGTGGGGCATGTCAATACATTCCTACTAAAGTGAAGGATAAGCTATTACATCTGATTCTCCCCACTCTCTCCCGCCCATAAACAAGTAAACAGGATGCACAATGCCTAGTGGACCCCTTCGGATTTTGGAGGCAACATATCCCTCATTTGGGTGTTCAACTTCAACGTATTTATCAAGTGACATGAAAGGCCTCCAATTTTGAGCGTGGCTCAGAAAAAGTAAAGACTCTGCAACAGGTTCAGGCTGCTGTGCAAGCGGCTTTGCCACTGGGACCATATGATCCAGCTGACCCGATAGTGCTAGAGGTGTCAGTTGTAGATAGTGATGCAGTGTGGAGTCTTTGGCAGGTCCCTATTGGTGAATCACAGTGCAGACAATTACTCCCCTTTTGAAAAACAGCTGTTGGCCTGTTACTAAGCCTTAGTGGAGACTGGATGCCTCACCATGGGCCCTCAAGTCACCATGAAGCCTGAGCTGCCCATCATGCCCTGGGTATTGTCTGACCCACAGAGTCATGAACTTGGATGTGCGCACCAACACTCCATTGTTAGATGGAAGTGGTATATATGAGAGCAGGCCAAAGCAGAACCTGAAGGGACAAGTAAGCTGCATGAAGTGGCCCAAATGCCCACAGTCTCCATTCCTGTCACAGTACCTTCCTTCTCCCAGTCTTCACCTATGGCCTCTTCAGGAGTGCTTTATGATAATTTAACTGGAGAACAGAAAAGTCATGCTTGGTTTACCCATGATTCTGCATGGTATGCAGGTGCCACTCGTAAGCGGACAGCAGCAGCATGACAACTCCTTTCTGGGATCTCCTTAAAGGAGAGTAGTGAAGGGAAATCCTCCCAATAAACAGAATGCTGAGCAGTGCACCTGGTTTTCCAGTTTTTCTGGAAAGGAAAAAGGCCAAATGTGAGCTTGTATATTGATTCATGGACTGTGGCTAATGGCTGGGCTGGATGGTCAGGAAATTGGAAGGAACATGATTGGAAAATTGGTGACAAGGAGGTGTGGGGAAGAGGTATGTGGACAGACCTCTCTGAACGGGCCAAGAAAGTAAAGATAATCATGTTTCATGTGAACACTCACCAAAGGGTTACTCTGAAGTGGAGGACTTTAACAATCCAGTGGATAAGATGACACCACTTTGGAGACTGACGGTCTTCCTCTTTCCTCTGCCACTCCTATCATTGCCCAAGGGGCACATGAACAAAGTGGACATGGTGGCAGGGATGGAGGTTATGCATGGGCACAGCAACATGGCGGCCTTCCACGGCTGAGTGCCGTGGGCCATGCCGTGCCACTGCCATTGCTGAGTGCCCCATCTGCCAGCAGCAGAAGCCAACATTGAGTCCAAGATATGGGACCATTCCTCGGGGAGATCAACTGGCAACCTGGTGGCAGATTGATTATATAGGACCTCTTCCTCAATAAAATTATTTTGCTGACTGAAACAGTTACACTCTCGGGAACTTGCAGGGGCAATTGGACCCTTTCCTGTGAGTTGGTTTTCAGTTGTTCCATTGAGAAGGAAATGTGAGTTATTCTGCCCTTCCCTTCCTTTGAGCCAGAAAGGTGCATGTGGTAGGCTGTCTGCACTTCTCTTTTGTGTAAGATCTCAATCTGTTTTATTCCATTTATCACCTCTTCTCGCCCTGCCAGTTTCTGATTAGCTAATGGGATCAGGAAACACAAGTCCATTTTGTCACCAGAAACACAGCAACCCAGGACCCCTGAATACAAGAGATACTTCTGTCGTCTTTTATTACATCATGAAAAAGAAAGTCATCTGAACTTATCACAGGAAACCACCTTAAATAACTTTTGTACTTAAGACCAAGATACCTGAGCTTTGTTAACAAAAGTGCACTCACAGAGAATGTGACTCCTTGCCTTTTTCATCCAGAGTAGGCCTTGAGATGGGTCATTAAAGTTGCTCAGCCAATAACTGAAAAGCTGCTACCTGAACCCACTAGCCACTTCATGAAAGGAAGCTTTGGCCGTGGGTTCAGTCATGATTAGAGCCTTGGGAACACTGTGCGGTTGTTCGCTGTTCCATTCTGTCTTATACCGTCACTGTGAGTTGAAATCGACCTATGGGTCGTGGGATTCTGATTTTGTCCTGTGACTACAAGATGAGACTGTCTGATTAGAGCATACTTCTAAAGTTTGTGAGTAGTTGGTCTGATTAGAACACATGTCTTACGTATGTAGAAGCTTTTAATGCATACCCAATAGGCTCAGGTCCAAATTATAGGTCACGAATATCTTGTGTTTAGGTTTTCATGTTCTAAGTGTCTCCATTCTGCATATATTCTCAGAAGAGATTTCATGCTACCCTTGACCTCCCTTGTCTCTCTGGAACACATGGCCTTATGTGAGGGACTTTGGATAATTAGCTAGTTGGATGTGAGAGTTGGAATCTGAAGCAACTCGATAAATGATATCATTAAATGTGTCTTTAGATTGTTTCTCTTCATAATTTACTTGAAAAGCAACACATGTATCTGCTCCAGGATTTTTTTGTTAGTTTTGGCAATTTTGTCTGTGTGTTTTAAAGTGACTACTTTGTTACTAAAGAAACTGTTAGGTTCACTTCCACACAGAATGCTCATAAAAAATTGAAAGAATTCAATAAGTTTAAATCATTCTATATTGCTCATGGAGATTTAAAATTCAGTGGTAATTTTTTTATTATCATTTTAATTTGCAAGGTACCAGGCTTTCAAAAGATTTAAAATTATTGAACCATTCAAAATTTTATAAGCTTTCCAGTAAGGATGTGGCAGTGATTCTAGGCTTGTAAAGTAAGGCACATTTTAAAGTTAATTTAAATTATTTACATTGTGTAGACTTTAGGGGAATTGTTTGATCTTTCAAGTCAGATTTTGTGACAGGAGATTAGAATTCTGTTAAGAGGAGAAAAATGTTTTTTTATAATTAAAATATTATAAATTTAGTTCATATTAAATGACTACTTATTCTTTTCAATTATTTCCTAACTTTAATTTTAATAAAATTATCACATTTAAATTTTCAGATTTGAACAATTTTATCCAAATGATATTACTCAACTTGATTGATATTATTAATACAAGTCTCAGATTTAAGTCCATGGTCCTGTTCTGCCCACAGTAAGATAAACATTTAAATGAAAATCTTGGAAAAATGGTTGTCTTAATGAACAGAGAATGAGGAAGGTTTCATCAATTGAATAAGATCATTGCTTTCTAAGAACATGTGATAATCATACATTGCATCTAACAAAATGCATTTTAAGAAAAAAAGATTTTTAATTGAAAAAACTAACATAAAATTAATCATTAAGGGAAAATTATTAATATATCCAATAAAGACCAATTGTTCCTTACATTTTTTTAAGAAAACCTCTTAACTTGATTCATGAGTAAAACAATCAAATCCCAAGACAAGTATAGATAGCATTATGAATGCATGTTTCATAAAAAGAATAAGGGAAGTAGAAATTCCTCTCCTGTATGTGGACAAATGTACAGTGTGAAGTTACATTGTTTTCCTTTTTGCAAACATTTCCGGATTTCATATTTTCATCTTAGAGTACCCTAAGAGGATGAACAATTTACAATGGGGGAGGACAAAAGACACAGGAGAAAGCTTAGGGAATTTAGCACATTACATGAAGAGGAAAGAAGTCTGAACATGGTTTAAAGTTTTAAATAAGTAAAAGGCTACCAGGCGTAGTGGTATTTGTTTTATAAGATTTTTGGTCTGTTCGTTTGCTTTGTGTGTGTGTGTGTGTGTCTGTGTGTAAATATATTTTTTTCAAGGACGATTGCAAGCAGGGCTTCTATGGAAATAATACCAGTTAAATATAAAGGAGGATTTTCTGCCAGAAGAATTTTCCCAGCGATCAGAGAATGACTATTCAGACTATATTGGTTAAAATAAATGCTGACTTTAGATGCAATAATAGTCAAGTTCCCAGTGGCTTTTCACAATTAAATTTCATTTCCCATTTACGCAGTCAAGGCAAATATCCCTGGTTTGACAAATTTTGATGTTGTCATTAGGAAATTAATCCCCTCTCAGATTGTGATTTAACCTTGTAGACTAGAGACTTGATGTTGCAGTTTCCTATCTTGGTGAAACTAATAAAATAACAAACAAACTCACTGTCGTCAAGTTGATTCAGACTTACAGGGGCATAAACGGGCACGGGAGAACTGCCCCTGTGAACTTCCAAGAGCGTCACTCTCCGAGGGAGTAGAAAGCTTCCATTTTCTCTGGCTGAGGGGCTGGTGGCTTTGAATGGCTGAGCTGGAGGACAGCGGCCAATGTGGCATCACTAGGTCATCAGAGCTCCTTTCTTCTGTGAAACAAACAAGCTGAAAACTAAGTGGTTTGTAGCATTGAGATGTTCTTTCCATCTACATGTTTAGTAATTTCGATTGTGTACAAAATGCTCCTTGCCTTAAGGGGATGGCTAGATGGCTGCAAAAGACTAGATGTATTGGACCTCTTTATATCTGGTGTCACACGTGTTAAAGATGTTGTGGGCATATTTATCGTCATCAGAAACTTTTCTGGATTGAATGTCTCAAACAACACTATCTACTCTTTCATTCAGCTTTAATACTCTGCAATGGCTACACAAAACTAACAGACGATATTAATGCTTCTAGAGTTTACAAGGAAGTAAGCAGGTTGTAATGCAAATGAGAAATATTCAGGATATCTTTTTTCAGTTTGACATGCTAGCAGGTTCTCTCAGGGCTGTTAAAAATGTCCAAAGTGCATGCCACTCTACTTTAAGCCTCAGCCTGGAGACCTTCAGCTCCAGCTCTGGGAGGCAGCAAACCCAGGTTCCTGAATCAAGGGCCCAGAGGCCTTCCACGCCATTAAGCCTCAGCCTGATGGCACTTAGCCCCACCTCCTTGGGTCAGCAAGGACATCTCCCTCAATTAAGTGCCCAAAGGCACCCCGTTTCACTGGCCAGGGTCCAGCACAAAAGCACCCTGCTCCCTGCACTGGGTAGCCAACCATTCTGTTCCACGTTCTGGCTGCTGCTCCTGTGATGATACAGCTGTCTTCTGGATCTAGATCAGGTTCATTGCACAGGGATCTTGGGGTCCAGAGAATATGCTCTCCTGCGCTCTTACCTCTCAGAGCATTCATTTTTACCCAACGGATGGGACTACAATGATACACAGGTGAATCCTCTAAGTGTCTTCCCTTGCCTGGTGGCCCAGATGCATGCAGGAAGTGGTCTTGGGTGGTAGTTAAATACATTTGCTAGAAGAACCACATTAAATAAATCACTGTCCTTGCATAAACTCTTTAGAGCAGCGATTCTCAACCTGTGGGTCACGACCCCTTTGGGGGTCAAATGAATCTTTCACAGGGGTTGCCTAATTCATAACAGTAGCAAAATTATAGTTATAAAGTAGCAACAAAAATAATTTTATGGTTTTGGGGGGTCACCAAAACATGAGGAACTGTATTAAAGGGTCGCAGCATTAGAAAGATTGAGAACCATTGCTCTAGAGAGATGATTATGTGCAGTTTCCTTTTGTTTTTGGACATAGAAAATCTCATTCAGTCAACAGCCAATAAATTGTCAAATATTAGTCAGTTGACCACAAGATAAGTTAATAATAAGACTAGCAAATAGAGTGCAGCTGTGAGCGCTAAAGCCTAAAGAAAAGAGTAACATGTTGTGACCAGACAGTTGATCAATATCACATGAAAATGTATTTAAGTCAGGCAACGCAGAAATAGATTGGCTGCAAGACATTCTGTTTCATCTATCATTGAGGTGATATAAACAAAAATGTATAAAAATTTTAATTTACAGTAAAATGAACTAAAGGTACATTTATAAGTTAATTACTCACATACAATTATATATTTGTGTGAAATTTAATAACTATCCATGGAAATTTAGGAATAAGTGATTAGCAACTGATTTCTAATTAACAAATTACCCCCCCCACACACACACACAAAACACATAAAACCTATTTATAATATAGACTCTGTAGTTCAGGAATATTGGCATTATTAAACTGGGTAACTATGACTCAAAATTTTCTAAAACTTTAAGGTTTTCTAAAACAGTATCAATTGTCATAGAGCTGATTTCAACAGTGACTGCAGAACATAGAATTATTCCATATGTTTTCCAAGTCTGGCAATCTTTGGGAAGGATGGTGGCAACAAATATGTAAATGTGCATGACACAATGTATGTATGTATGGATTGTGATAAAAGTTGTACAAGTCCCCATTAAAATGATTTTTTTTAAAGTGTTGGAAAGCAAGATTACTTTGAGGACTAAGGTGCACCAGACACAACTGTGGTATTTTTAATCACCTCTTGTGCATGTGAAAGTTGGAAATTGACTTAGAAAGACTGAAGAAAAATCGATGCATTTGAACTGTGGTATTGGTGAAGAATCTTGAAAGTATCATGGACTGCCAACACAACAACCACATTTGTCTTTGATTAAATACAGCCAGAATGCTCCTTAGAGGCGAGGATGGCAAGATGTGTCACAGGTACTTTGGACATGCCATCAGGAGAAATTCGTTTCTGGAAAAGGGCATCGTGCTTGGGAAAGCAGAGGGGACGTGAGAAAGTGGAAGGTCCTTGACAAGGTGGATGGACACAGCGGCAACAAGAGTGGACTCAAACATAAACCCTTGTGAGGATGGCACAGGACTGGGCAGTGTGGTCTCCTGTGAGTCAGCACTGCCTGGACGGCACCCAACAACAACAATAACAGCCACCTTAACATAAACTAACCTAAACGACCGTTCAGTGCTGACATGGCTCTGTTGGTAGTGGTTGTTTTTTAATCAATTTTGACTAATCTATGCTATGTGACAGAGTAGAACGACCTCACATTTTCTTTCTGAAAACAAATACCCAGATCTTTCTCACTTGGAAGTAGTGGGTAGATTCAAATTGATAATCTTACAGTTCCCAGCAAAATGCTTATCCCTGGAATCACAGGGCTCTTTAGTGTAGCCTAGACTTTTTGTTTTTCCATGTGAACAAATCATATTTCAAAATAATGTATGGAATATTTGCAAACTGTAATAGAAAAGCTTCTAAAAGGGGTTTTGTGCTAGAACAAGAAATCAAAACATTGTATGACCTCAATGTTTTCTATTCAATTAATTTGCCTCATTAGTTAATTTGATATATCATAGAAATGCTATGTGGCTACTTAGGATTCTATATTTTTTATTTATAATTTTATTAGCAATTACAGATGTCATAACATTCCATAATTCAAACATATCAAGCATATTGTACAATTGCCATAAATTTCAAAACATTTTTCTTCTTGAACTCTTTGATATCAGCTCCCCTACTAATCTATTTTTAAGGAATAGTTCAGCACAAAATTATTTTTAATTTGTTGACTTTTTGAGAGCAAAAGATGTTGACAGTTATGATTCCCATGCAATCCTGAATTCCATGTAGTTAGCAACTAAAGCCATCCTGTATTTTAAGATAAGAATAGGATATTGAAAGAAGGAGCCTTGAAGACATACCTTATCTAACTTATCTTAATGAGGTCATGTTAATACAACACAGGTAGCAAGTCAAATGTCAGGCTTTGGCTTGTCTGGGCTTCTCTTAGAGGTGTGTGAGGGACAGAAAGAGAGAGAGAGAGAGAGAGAGAGAGAGAGAGACTCTGGGAAAATGTCATTAAATTCTAGGTGATTTTTGAAATATTTCACAATTCTCATGTTCCTTACAACACTTATATGCTGTTTATATCACACATTACCCTAGGGCTTCCTACTCTAGTAGAAAGCACACACTTTTTGGCCCAGAATCCATGATGCCACTGAACTGTTTCTCAGAATTATGACTAACTTCTTCATTGTATTAACTTCTTAACCTTAGTCTTCATGGTTTCTTCTTTCCTTTACTTACGGCACTTAAAAATAGCATTTTCCTACAATTACCTAGCCATGGAACAAAAATGTCAAGCATTTTGTATAATTTCTATTAAAGGGTATCAATGTTAGCACCCTTTCTGAAAATGCATTATTTTGAATTAGCTTTCTCTTTAACACCTTTAGAAATGTTTAAAAGTAAAGATTTACTCCTTGAAGATCAATTTTGCTTGGGGAGGGCTGAATAATCAGTATTATTGAACTGTTTAATGTGTAATTAATCTTGATAGGGCAGTGTTGGATATTATTTCATTAAAACATGCTTAAATTAGTCTGATTCAAAATATCTGACTATATTAAAAGTGTGACAAAAAATTCCCCCAAAGACATTTATGAACAATCTCAATTTCCTTTTACAAATGAATAGACTAAAAAGTGGGATGCATACAAGGAGGGCAATATTACTCTCATCTACGATATTTGTTAGTTTGCATGGGTTTGCTTTAATTTTCTTCAGCTTCCACCTGAACTTGTAACTGATTGTCTGTTCTGCACTTGACCTCTAAGACGGTTCTGAGTAATGAAATTGAGACTCTCTCTTTCTAAAAGTGTAGTTGATTTGATCATTCCTTCCAGGGTTGTTACACAGGTATAGTTGACACTTATGTTATTAAATTTCTGCATATAATGAATAGTTGTTCCTCTTGCAAAATTCCAGGGACCGTTTCTATCACCAAGGTCATATTTTACAATTACTAATTCTTTCTGTTTTTCCAAAATTCATATTATAATTACCAGTAGTTGACAGGAGTTATCTGTATTGCATATTTGATAAGTTTACCACTGTGGAAAATGGGAAAAATGAATTTCTTCATCTTTGTCATTGACAGTGGAAATATTTGATTAGTAACCATATTAGATAGGCTTTCTTGTCTTGCCATTGCTATCATTCCAACACTGATAGTCTTGTATTTCAAGAAATATCTCGGAATGTTCTTTTTGACAATTAATATTATGCTACTCCTCTTTAATTTATTTTTACCAGAGTAGTAGAACATATGATTTTTTTCTTCAAAATGACTGGTATCATTCCATTTTGGCTCACTAATGCCTGTAATATCTACCATTATGTGTTCCATTTTATTTTGATGAGTTCTAATTGTCCAAGATTCATACATTGTACATTCCATGTTCTGAGAACTAACAATGTTCACAGCAATACTTTCTCATTTTGAATCAGTCCTATCAGTAAATAATAGCAATGCTTTACTCCACCCGTGCTGTTAATGTCAACACTATTTTAAGGAGACAGCGCTTCCCCAGTTTTATTTTGAGTTACATCAATTCTGAGGGGTTCTTCTTCCAGTAAAAAAATAATAAAGTGTTTCCTTGCAATTCACAAGGTTTCCACTACCCCTCCCCTTCTTGTTGAGAAGTAAACTGTGTGGTGCTTGCTCCTAGTCTGTCTTAATCAGGAAGCTCCATTGGAAACAATCTCCCATGGAGACCCTGCTAGTATTTGAAATACCATTGTCATAGTTTCCAGCATCAGAGCAACATACAGCCACTAGATTATGGCAATCTGAAAATATCTGAAGACAAACCTAAGATGTCACACATGGTAGAGTCATGTTCATTAGGAAGAATATTTTCAATTTATTTCTTAGAATGATTTCATGTTTTCATTCATTACTAAAAATGGCCATACTTCAAAAATATATGTCCATACCTCATTTCTCATGCCATCATAATGAAGACTTTTCATGTTCCAACTAACAAAGCCGATACCAGTTAAAATATGCATAAAACTTAACAGGAATTGGGTAATGTATTTATACTTAATGAAGCACAAAAGGACTTAATTGAGTCTGAAAATTCTTGTAGTTCATGAGTGGTTTATCGAAGTTGAGATATGAGCTGAGTATGCATATGAAAAAATACAGTAAAATTTTAATTGGCACATGTCCACTGAAGCAAAAATTTGCCAATTAAGTGATATGCTGATTATTGTACTAGAGAGTTGACTTTATACTATAGGCTTTTCAATCCTGATGATAATATTTCCCAAGGATACCTTAAGCACAAGGAGATGAGGTGACTGCTTGGGTGGCAAAATTGGAAATTGTAGAATAAACCCATATACCAGTAATATCTTCTTCTATGGCCCCAAACAACAACAAAACCCTCTTAAAGAACCCTGAAACAAAATGTTCTTTGAATTTGAAATCTTTCTATTTTTATTAATGTATAAATGTTCCTGAGAAAGGAAAGACATCTACCCATTTATTAGCAAATATTTTGTTAATTAGACATCCACATTATTTGTCAACCAAGTCATGTGCTGTGCAGTTGATTTGAACTCCTGGAGAATCCTGTGTGTTATAATAGAACTGTGTTCCTTATGACTTTCACAAGCTGTCTGCTCCGAAGTAGAATATTAGACCCTTCTTCAGAGGTAGCTCTTGGTAGACCTGAACCCCTATTTCCTTGACAGTTTAGTGCATTAAGTTAAAGACTGTATTTCCTAATGCCTTGTAAGAAAAGATTGCAAGGAAAGTATTTTTATAGAAACAAAATCTTCTTTATACACTTTCTGTCCAGTTTTCTGAAGATGTATCAAGAATGTGCCATGTTCCCAAAGAGTGGTCATTTAAAAAATGTATTGTCAGTTACCTCTGATTGAGTCCATACGTGATTGTGGGGAGCCCTGTGGGGTAGTGAGGACTTGCCAGCCGCACAAAGCCAGCAGTTTGATACCAGCAGCCCCTCCATGGGGGAAAGTGGAGGCCTGTTCCTCATGGCAACATTGGTTCCCAAACCCACAAGGGGCTTTCTAAACGCCCTTCATGGTCACAATGACTTGGCATTGGCTCAGTGGTAGTGAGTTTGGGGAGTTTATGCACTATTAAGTATTTCTGCATTTTGCATCATGAAAATTATCAACAATAATATAAAATATGGACAAGATAAAGCTGAAGATACATTACAAAATGACTTCTGATTATTTTGGGTCAAAGAACTTGGATGTAATGACATATGAACCTTTAACATTATAGAATTACATGATTCAAAATGCTTAATACAAATTTACAATTTATCCATTGATGTCACTCCATACATTTGAGACATTACTAGGCATGATGCTAACAAAGACACATATATTAATAGTTCATATCTTCAAGGATCTGTGAATTACTAAGGTAAGCAAATCACACTCATATATGAGTATGTCTTGATGCCTGATATCATGAGTGTCATTAAAGAAAAGAAAATGTATATTACACTTTTGAACTTGACAGCTCCAAAAACGTACTACACTAGAGACCAGATTGGCATCCAGCGAACTAGTTAGGACACTTTTTTCATTAGTCGGAGTAGGCACAGTCTCTGGGACCCACAGCATATCCAGAGGGCAACAACAATGTTTTCTTTTTTTAACAGAAGGAGATGAGTGAGCTTTCAGGTAAATTCAAAAGTGTTAACATTTATTAGTATATTTGTATTTATATACCACTAAAGGATACAATAAGGAACATGGTGGTTGAGTGTTCGGCTGCTATCTGATTGGTCAGCAGTTCCAACTGACCAGTGATTCCATGGAGGAAAGATAGGACAGTGTGCTTTGGCAAAGATTTCAACTTTAGAAACCCTATGGAGAAATTCAGCTCTGCCCTACCTTGATCTAAGGTGTCAACATTGTCTAGACACCACTGAGTTTGGTTTGCTTTCCTTATAAATGTACCTGTATATGCCTGTGTATGTTTTCTTCAATAGAGGAAAGAGCCCACAGTGGCAAAAATGTTTAGGATCATGAAAATCCTAATCAAGGCATGCCTGCTATAATTTAGCCCTTTTAAAAGAAGGGGAACTTAACCTCCTCATATTTCATGTTTTCTTCTGAAAAGATTAGTGACAAATTTATTTCTACCTTCCAATTAAACAGTTATGAGAACGAAGTGAATTATTGTATGCACAGCTTCCAGAACCCTAAGTGGAATATCTCAGATACAATACTGACAAGTCACTATTATTGATTTATTTCACTCAGGATACTATTCTCAACTCTTATGTATAGTATAGCATGCATCATGACTTCATATATCTTGATGGCAGAGTAGTATGTACTTATGGAATGTAAAAATCCATCTGTTGATGGACATTAAGATTATTTTTATCGTTTGGCTATTCTGAATAGTTTTTCAATTAATGTTGAAACATGTGTTGAGTTCCCTCCAAATAAACTCACTTGCTAATACTGATTCACAGTGACCTTAAAAGACAGAGTAAAACTACCACTGTGAGTTTCTAAGATTGTAACTCTTTTCAGTCATAGAAAGCCTCCTCTTCCTCCTGCCCAGAGGTTAGTAGTTTCAAACTGCTGACCTTACTGTTAGTAGCCTCATGTCTAACCATCAGGGCTGCTTCTGGCTTGGCTTTTGTAGAAAAGCGAAAGCAGTGACATTTGTATGTGTTGTATAGAGAAAGATTTATATCAAGAAATAACTTACATCGTTTTAGAAATGACTTCACCTGATTAGTGGAAGCTGATGAACAGGAACTTTAGCAGTATCATGCAGCATATACACAGACAAGGGGGAGGGGGAGACAGGCTGGCAGATGCAGAGGTAATATGAATCTCAAGTCTGTGGGATAAAGCTGAGTCAGTAGTCTGCTGATGGACGATAAGGAAAGCAGCAAGATCACAGTAGCAGACTGGGGAATAAAATCCTGCAGAAGTTGAATAACCAAAGAGAATTCCACTCTACTCTCTCTCTTTTATAAAGAGGTGTTCTCAAGCTGCGACCTGAGTAATAGGCTGGGTGTAGCTCCTACCCCTACCCAGGAGTGTCTAGTTGAAATACTCCTTAACCATCACAGAGCTGTTACTAGTTATACACATTTTCCATTAAGGGTGATAGAAAGTATTAGAAACAAGTAGATCGCAATGCTCGCACAACATGACTAACAAAGCCATTAAATATCATATGTGAAAAATGTTGAAATACCCCATATTAAATCAGGGAACATAAATATAAATACATGGAAATAGAGACATGCCAGGGCGGTGGGCTAGGGGGTTCAAAGGTTCATGGGCAATGTCCATTATCTTTGAATTTCAGTTTTCCATGGACTTCTTGAAGCCTTTAGAGCATACACACTGTACCAAGAAAGTGTTTTGAAAATGATGATGGAGGCAAATGTACCAATGGGCTTGATACAATGGGTGCATGTACGTATTGTGATAAGAGCTGTATGAGCCCCCAATAAAATGATTTTTTTAAATGATGACATTAAGGGATAATGAAAAATGTCCAGGAATGATTCTTCTTCTAAAACCATAGCTGTTGTTATGCCACTTTATTAATCTTTAAATAGTAAAAGACAAACAGTAATAAATGTTCTTTGATGAAATGTAAATGATAACAGTTGAACAATAGCGATGGATGCCAGTTGTTGTAGGAGTCACCACGTGGGCTCTGATGTGCAGTGACTCCATGTACATCATTAGAGGCACACACGTAGGGCTGTTCTGCTCTCTGAGTGTGGTGATCTTAGCTTCTGACTGGACACCTTACTGCATTGTAGACCCTACGGAGTGAGACATAGGAGAGCAACTGAAGCATATGCAAGGCTAATTAGACATAAGAGTCACAATTATTTTAAATGCTGAAATGATGAAAGAATAAAATCAGGAAGAAGACAAGATTAACAAAACTGAGTAGAAGCAGAACAGTTGAAAAAACATTAAATCTGAGAGACTGGTTGAAACCTGAGTTTTGATGCTAAATGAAGGGGGTGGGAAAGAACTACTGTTTGAATTTTTTTTTAGCTTACTTCCTAATTAAATATAAGTTGGTACTTACCAAGAGACCTTTGAAGATTGTTTCCCCCTAAACTTGGAACCTGTATTTGTCAACTTTATAACTTAATTGGGCTGTGAGGCTGACAAATTGATTTTTCTTGCTCCTAATTTATTTAATTCAGTTTTCACAATTAGGCAAGCAATTAATCAATGGTGGAGTCATTAAGATTCATTGCATTAAATGGTGCCCTGACAATCATCCTAAATAAAAACTGTGCAATCTATCAGAAAGCAGAAGCCCGGGAGGATCTTAAGCATTATATTGTAGATGTGATACTTGACATTTTCGCTTCAACAAAAATCATATGATAAAATTGACCTGAATACCTTAAGATTTTCTTTGATTCTTCTTGTAGTCTTATCTAGGAGCATAGCAAAATTTACCAAGATACTAAGACCAAGTAAAAAGCAGAGTATTGGTGTGCAGCAAGATTAAAAAGAATGGCTTTCTGATCCATTAGTCATTTATTTATTCCCTATAATAGAGATTAATTTCATTGAGCTATCATCAAAATTGATGCCCACAACTTTCATTAAAAAGGATTTATAGTCTATCTTTAGACATGGCATGGTGATTCTATATAGGTTTCCAGAGACTGCATATCTTTACAGGAGCAAATAGGCTCCTGTTTCTCCTGCCGAGTAGCTGGTTTACATTGCAATGCTTAACCCGCAGTGCCACCAGGTCCCTCTGGAGGCAAACCAGTTTCACCTGACCTACAATGGCTCTGCCTGGGGAGCCATTCTGCTACTACTGTTAAGTGAATTTCTTTCCCTACTGCTAATTCATTTCCTTGGATTGCTCGCTCTTAATAATTTGAGGGCACCCATGAAATTTCTATAATTCCACTCTGCTACCCTTCAGTCATTGTATTTATAGCGCTGATCTGAAATTATCCTCTTCAAAAATTATCTGCAATTCACTAATATTAACTCTGAATTTCCTTTATTGGAATACTCAACAGTTACACATTTCTGAATTATAAATATTTCTTCAAAGACCTGAAATTGATTCACACATTACAAAATAGCATCTGAACTCAAAGCTTTTATCTCCCAGTGATAGCATGACTTTTAAAAACACATCCTTACTACTTCAGCTCCAAATTGCTTTTTCATTGCTCATTACTAGATTCGTTGCCACCTCTGCAAGGTTGACTAGGAGCCTGGAAGATTGTAATGAGGCCATAATTCCCCAGTGGCTTTCTGCCTCTTAGAGCAGAAACTCAAAGGTCTACTGCTTTTTTGCCTATTATTTTTAACAGAAAGCAGTTTGCAAGGCCCAGTGATGATAAGCCACTTGTTGTGTTGATTCCAATCCATGTCCTTGGGATTCCATGTATATCCAAGTGGGACTGTGCTCCCTAGTGCATCATGGCATTTTAGAAGCAGATCATGCGTGTAATAAAACACCCTGCCATTGGTGAATGCCCACCATTCCAATTGGCCATATGTGGATCAACTGCCAGTTCTGGTGTTTCTCTCCCTTTGAAATTCACCACCATTCTCTATGCATTGCTTTTCTTTAATGGAGCTTGGTATTAAGTATATAAATACTCTGATCACAGTCCCAATTCATTTGGTTTAATGGAAGGATGGGAAATATCTGACCCACAGCCTGTTACTACCTGTTAATATCGCGTGCTTCATGGAAAAGAAGCAGTTCCCAGAAATCATCTCAGAGGTGAGTTAGTTAACTGTTTGACCACATATAGCAAGCTAAGTTCATAATGTTGTATGGCCAGAGAATGATTTTATAAATATCCCAATGGCCCTTGGTAAGAAAACGATTCCTCTACCCCTGGTTTGGAATGTGACAATGTGTCTACAAGTTTTAAAACTGCAAAACAAAAAATGTTGAACCCTTTATGTCAAAGGGATTGTGATGAGAATCCAAAAGCAACAATATAGTTATAATTCCCAAGAGAGGTTACCAAAGAGAAGTCTGCGCAGAAAGGGTTCTGGAGGGCCAGGGACGCTGCAGTGTTTACCTGCAGTCTCCAGAGAGGAGTGAGCAGGGCTGATGACGAATAAACTATAGGAAGCTGCCTATGAGGGAAGTGGCCTCTGACATAATTAGAGAAAAATGCCCGAAAATAATTATTCCCAGAGTGAATGTTGCTCTGAATATTCATAATACAGGATTGATTTAAAATAAGATAGCTACCAAGTAACTTAACCACTTTCTAGACAAAATCTCAAGGATCATTATATTCATACAAATCTATCTAACATCTGTTAAGGGAAACAAATCAATCAAGTAGCATTAGATATACTTAGTAAACCGTAATAAAGAGACTAATCCGTCAAAGGGAACTGACTCAAAGCTGACACAGAAAATCAGGGTGGGATGTTAAAATAGATATTATAACAGTACTCTAGATGGTCAAAAATAGTGAGGGTTGACTAGAGAAAGAAATCCAGAGACACTCATATGTGTGTAAGAGAGCTTTATATCAAAGAGCAATTGTGTATTAAGAAAACATCCCAAACCAATCCTGATGAAGTCTGATATTAACCTAGATGTCCAATACTAGTCCATAAATTCCTCTTCTGACCCACACAGCCACTCACAATGATGCCAAGTGCATGAAGTTCAGAGGCCGACAGGTGAAAAGCCTTGTGGATCTATTGGCAGTGGACGCATCTCCATGTGATTCCTCCAGCTCCTGTGTCTCTTCAACAGGAAGGTGAAGCAGAGAGAGAGTGTGGCTCTCCTCCAGGGAGAGATAGAGGAAGTTCCCAGAATTCTCATGGGAAGGTCACGCCCACCAGGAGGCATCATCAGTCTGGGACCTGATTGACAGGCTAATCTCCACCCCTTCATTCTTTATCAAGTTGACACAAAACTATGTAACTACCACATAAGCCAAGACACGAAAATCATAAAAAATGCAGTAAAATTCTAGTGATAAAAACTGTATTTTGCAGTGGGAAACACATTATATTGGTTTACTGCAAATTAAACATGACAAAGAAAAAAAATTAATGACATTAATGTTATAGCAATAAAGTTTCCCCAAATAAAACTCAGAGATGAGGAAAAGAAAAAGAGAAAGCATCTCTGATCTGTGCAGCAATGCCAAGAACTGTAGTACACATGCGGGTGGACTCCGTCAAGATGGTAGAGACAGAAACTTTGAAGAAACAGTAGTGAACAATTTCTAAATTTGATAAGCCCACATAGGGAAAACTGAGGACCTGGAAGGAGGTGTAAATGGCCTATTCTCTATTCTCATGACTACAGTGCTTCGAAAATCAGCACTAGGGTTTAGAGGAAGAAGTACACAATTCTCGAGATGTTTGATAAGTGCCAGATGCACATATTTATCCAGGAAACACATTCTTCACATATATTTTCCCCCCAAATAAGTTGTCTCGTACAGACTCCTGGCTTCTCACAGTTGAAAGGATGCTTTTCTCCAAGGTATCCACTGCCATCGTCTTGGCTCCCTCTCTCTAGGAGACATTGGTTGACTTGGCAGATCCTTCCTTTGAAGTGTTCCCCTGCCTGGCTTGGGATATTCAAGATCAGTGCATTGCCCATTTTACTGGATGCACTAGCAAGAGGCTTGCAAGGCACGTAACTATAAAACCTTATTGTTAAGGAAACTCGACACTCTTCTTCTGACACAGGAGATGAGACCCTTGTGCCTCGTCTTTTCTTTCTCATTATTTCTATAATTGCAAAAGTTTCTTCTATGTACCAGTTCATGTGGGGCTGGATCCCAAATCCATACATTCAAAAAACCCATTGAAGCCTAGTTATAAGAAATCGGCAAGAGCATAGTCTCTCAGTCTCAGTAAGTGATAGATATTTTGGTACTGAGAAACAACAACTAGGCCTTACTGATTTAACTTTAAAATGCAATGGAGTCACCGTATACCCCCAAACAGGCTAATTTGTAAAGGCATTAACTCATTTAAATCTGAAAACCACACTTTTAGGTTGGTATGGCTGTTTCTGTTTTACAGACATGGAAACAGAGCTCATATATGTTAAATAACTGGCAAGCTAGTTTATCTCTCTTTGGGGATCATGCATTATTTGGGGCCTAGAGAAAATATCAGAATTATACTTTCTCACCTACATTTCATTTTAATATTTTTAATTGTAATCATTTAAAAGTTGCTGCCCTTGGTAAAAATAAAAATAAAATGTATTTTCAATAGGCAATAAATAATATGTTTATTAATAAATCATTTTGGGGGGACTCTTGCAGCTCTTATAACAATCCATACATCAATTGTATCAAGCACATTTGTACATATGTTGCCATCATCATTTTCAAAATATTTTCTTTCTGCTTGAGCCCTTGGTATCACCTCCTCTTTTTTCCCTTCCTCCTCTATCAAGCAGTAAATAAATTTTATTTACTGGGATTGGAAGATGATATTAATTTATTTTTTTAAATATATATGCTGATATACCTTAAAATGATCTTTAAAATTTTATCTAATTGGAGATACTGCATGGCTCAAGTGTTAAGATAATTAAAATGAGAAAGGTTGACATATTTTCCCAAGGTCATCTAGAGTTTAGTTTGAAATTTGGTATCAGAGCTGTAGTCTACTGATTTCTAATTGGCATTTATTTTGTTAAGAATATGCTTTTAAAATCTAATAGATAAAGCCCTTGAACAAAATTAGTGGTATTCAGTAAAAAATCCAACATTACTGAAATAATTACCTATAACTGTGACTGTGGTTTGGTTTCCTTGAGTTAGATGTGAATCATGTGGTCCCTACCTACAGCAGACAAAAACATTGCCACCTGAAAATTGTTGCTATGTTTGAAATCTTTGTTGCAGTCTGTGTGCTAATTCATCTCTTTTTGGACTTTACTATTTTTGCTAAACCTCTCTTTTATTAAACATGATATTCTTCTCTATTGTCTGGTCGCTTGTGATTACATGTCCAAGGAGCATGTTAAAATGTCTATCCTCTCATCTAACTTCTTCTAAGGCAGATTTGCTAAGTCTTCGGACAGTACATTGTATAATCCATAGTGTTCACATTTTATTTCAGAAGCATCAATTCCTCTTCCTTATTCATTTTCCCACTTTCACATGCATAAGAGTTAATGGGAAATACCCTAGTTTGCATAAGGAGCGCTTCCATTTCAAAATAGTATCTCTGCTCTTGAACACTTTAGAAAGTTTTTGGCAATAGATTTGTCCAATGTAAGACATCATTTGATTCTTGACAATAGCTTCTAAGGATATTACTATTGAGTCAAGTAAAATAAATCCTTGAAATCTCAATATATTTTGTTTATCATAATATCATTTATTGGTCAAGCCCTTGTGATGTGGTGGGCTAAGCTTTGGGCTACTAAGCTCATGATCAGCATATTAAACCACCAGGCCCTCTGTGGGAGAACACTGAGACTTTCTGCTCCTGTGAAGATTGAGAGCTTCAGAAACCCACACGGGCAGTTCTACTCTGTCCTGTAGGGTGACTGAGAATCAGAGTCAGCACAAAGGCAGTGGGTCGTTATTGTGTTTCAGTCAAGATGGGAGAAATTGTATTTCATTTTTGTTCAGATAAAAGCTGTATTGACAGTTGTAGTTTTTCCTCCTTCATCAGTAAATGCTTCAAGTACTGTTTGCTTTCTCAAAGTCACGTTGTGTCATCTGCAAGTTTTAGGTTGTTAATGAGTCTTCCTCTAATCCTGATACAATTCTTCACATAGTCTACTGTATTGAATAATTTGCTCACTACAAACATATTTAATGACGAGAGTAAAATAATACAACCTAATGCACATCTTCCCAGATTTAAACCGTTCAGTGCCCCCTTGTGTTCAAACTAGAATTTCTGACCTATGTGGAGGTTCAACATGAGCACAATCATGGCTTCTAAGGTTCTCATCGTTTGCCATTTAATCCGTAGTTTATTACAGTCTAAGGCCCATTCCCAGTCAAGAAAACAAAGGCAAGCTCATTCCATAGTATTCTCTGCTTTCACTGAAGATTAACCTGACATCAGCAATATCTATCATTCTTTGTCTTGTTCTAAATCTAGCTTGAATTTCTATCAGTTTACTATTGATGTATAACTGAAATGATTTTTAAAAATTATCTTTGGGAAATTTTTATTTGTATTTAATACTAATAAGACATGCACAAATATGGACCTCTCCTAGTCAGAATGTAAGATAGCTATCTTCAAAGTTTTTTTTTAATTTATTGTATTTATTTATTTTTCAAAGTTGTGTGGATTGAGATTAAGTACTATCAATGGTGCATACATTTGTTGAAATATTATAATTCTGTTAAGTCCTGTAACTTTGCCCTTTGCCCATGTTTCCAATGAAGATATCAACATCAGTTCATGATCAATGCTCTCCTTTGAAGTGGAACACTGTCTACTTTTGGTAGACTGAGTCTCTTTTCCTTTCCATCTCCTTTGATGCTTCCTGCATTATGTAAGGTAATGCCTGTAGAATCCCTCCTTATTACAACTTGAGGATAAAATGTTTCATTGGTTCCTTCATCTTCGGAAATACTAAAGCTATTCTTCCCTATTGTATTTCTCATTCCTGGCACATTTTATGATAATTTTATGATAAACTTTGCTATTCCTTTTTGTGTTTCTCACTGTCTTACATTTTTAATGGCAGTATTTTTAAAACACAAATTGTGCATTAGAATGACCCTTTCCAGAGCAGATCATAGTTTTACATTCAACCATTTCTACATCTTTATTTTGATTCATCTATTATAATCATCCTCATTTATCATCACTTATCCCACGTCTACCCTGTGTTTCTTGTTAACATTATTCTTTTAATTTCCCCTAACTCTCTGAACTTTTTCCTGGGGTAAATGCTGCTCTTTAGATTGTAACTAGCTTAGTATTTAACCAAAGGGTGAATTCAGTTCTAGACCTGAAGGGTGAATAAGATTCTAGTCTTTGGGATCCCATCAACACCTATCTGACCAATAAGACCAGCATCTCTCTGGTATAATTTTATGTGCTTTAGTTTTATTCCATCATTTTCTCCCCCCTCTCCAAGATCTTCTGTTGTTAACCTTAAGCAGCGTGTGTTGATTGTCAGACACCATCTACTGCACATCTCTAGGTAATATAGATGGTTATTTGCTTGGTCCATGATTACATTGAAATCATTGTTTCCATGTATCTTTCGACGTTCACCACTCTCCTTTCCTCTGGAGGAGGAGTATTAATAGCTACACCTATTGGTTGCAGCTGGATGCTGCTTACAATCTTCTAAGATCCTGGTCACTATTCACCAAAGTAGAATGAGAACACTGTATCTGTGATTTTGCTGTACCAGTTGACTTCAGTGTCCCTTAAGTATATTTTCCTGATTCTCCAGGTTTAGCAACTATTTTTTTCTAGATGTTTGTAAATGTCTGAGGAGTAATCATAAAATGTCCCCTTATGGTAATGCTTTATATTGTCTTTCTGAGCTGTCTTCAAAATTTTATCTTCAGACCTTTTAATTCTATGTTTAATTTAAGTAAAAAAAATCTAAACTATTTCTTACATTTGCTCTATTCTCTATATTTAAGAGCAAGATTTGGTGTCTCTTCTAATATCCATTTGGGTCTTTTCTTTCTTAACCTTATAACACCGAGTGCAACATTTTCATAGCATTTAATTAAATGTATATATTAATATATATTGATAGCAATGAAAGTAAAGAATAAAAACAATTTTTTTCCTGAGAGTAAAAATTCAGGCATTATAAGGTTAAGATGCATACGTATTATTATGTCATTTCAATTACTAATGGCTAATGGATGTTTACAGCTGGTTTGTCTCAATTTCAATCATGCCACATCCGTAAATGAAGGGTCAACACGATTTACTCCTTCGTGTCATTCCTTTGAGAAGACAGTTTTTTCCTGGCTTTGTTTTCGTGCCTTCCAAACTGAGGGACCTGTATTCAGACACTCGATTGCACAATGCTCTTCTGCTACTTAAAACGTTTGCAGTGGATAATTTTGTTCAGAAGTGGACAAATACTCCCTCTTCCGAATCTTAATTTGAAATTCCACTAAGAACTAGTCACCATAGACGAGGATCTGCAAGAAGCTCATGCTGACACTCAGATTGCTCTACCATTTGAATCATAAGCTCTGGGTGATCCAGTGGTGTTTGAATTGTCTGTGGCAGATAGAGATGCAGGTGGATCATTTGTCAGGCCCCTATGGGTGACTCTCAGTGTAAAAACTTGGGATTTTGGAGAACAGCTCTGCCGTCCTCTGCGGTCCCCTACAGCCCTTCTGAAGAACAGCTTTTGACTTGTTCCTGGGCCTTCATGGGGATTGACAGCCTCACCACGTGCCACCAAGTCATCATGCAGCCTGAGCTGACAGTCATAGACAGGTGTTGTCATAAAATTGGTCATAACTGTTGGATGTGTATAGTAGCACTTGAATTAGTGTCTGTGACCCTAGGCTGTGGCAGGCAGCGAGGTACAAGCAGCTGTGTGCCAAAGTGGCCCAAACACGTATGGTCTGAACTCCTCTCACAGCACCATCATGTTTCCAATCTGCACCTATGATCTCATGTTAAGTTCATCATGATCAGTTGGCTGAGGAAAAGAAAAAAAGTGCTTGGTTTATGAATGGTTCTACATTAGATGCAGGTACCACCTGAAAACTGGACAGCAGCAGTGCTACAGCCCCTTGCTGGCATCTCTCTGAAGGATCTTGGTGAAGAGAAAGCCTCCCAGTGGAATTTTGAATAGCACACCTGGTCATTTCTTTTCCTTGAAAGGAAAAATGGCCAGATGTACACTGTATACTAATTCTTCAGCTACTTGGCTGGATGGTCATGGACTTGGAAGGATTGGAAAATTGGGAATAAGGACGTGCGAAGAAGAGGTGTGTGGTTAGAGCTCTCTGAGTGAGCTAAACAAGTGAATATATCATGGCTCATGTGAACACTCTTCAAAAGGTTACCTCTGCAGAGAAAGCTTTTAGCAATCAAATGGAGAGGATGTGGAAACCAGCCATCCCCTTTCCCCAGCTATTCCTGTCCTTGAGCAATGGGCGCCATTGCAAACTAGCCTTGGTGGCAGTGATGGAGGATATGTGTAGAATCAGCAACATGGCTAATTTGGCTCCTGCCAATGTTGAGTGCCCATTCTGTCAGCAGCAGAGACCAAGACTGAGTCTAAGACATGCAGCTGTTCCTGGGGAAGATCAACCCACAATCTGGAGACAGATTGATTACGTAGGGTCACTTCCATCATGACAGGACAGCATTTTGTTCTCACGAGAATAAACACTTACTCTGGATTTGAATTCTCCTTCCCTACATGGAATGCTTTCCCAAAAGGTCTGCTTTTGGACTTGGGGAACGTCTTATCTGCTGACATGGTGTCCTGCTCAACAGCACAGCAAATGAAGTTTAGCCACGGGCCATGCTCATGGGATTCATGGTTCTTATCTTCCCCATCCCAAAGCAGATTATTTAATAGGACAGTGAAAGGGACTTTTAAAGACACAATCACAGCTCTGGCTAGGTGACAAAACCTTTCAGGGTGGAGATAATTTTCTCTAGGTCACAGAGTAAGCTCTAACTAAGAGTCCTATATATGGTATTGTTTGTCTAACAGGCAGGATTTGAAGTTCAGGAACCAAGAGGTGAAAATTGGAGTGGTACCACCCACCCCTCCTCCTAATGACTCACTCACAATATATTTTCTTCCTGTCTATTGAACTCTATACTCTTTGGGTGCGGAAGTCTTAGTTCTAAGGGGTGGGATCCTCCCACTTGGAGACAGTCCTGATTCCACTGAACTGGAAGTTCAGAATGCTTCCTGCCCATTGGACCCTGCACGCCTCTGACTGAAAAAGCAAAATACAGCATCACTGTACAGTACAGAGTGATGTGATTATTCTTGGTTACTGAAGGGAAATTAGATTAATATTGCATAATGGTCGTATAGAAGAATATGTCTGGAGCCCAGGAGATCCTTTTGGTCATCTTTTAATATTACCAGATCCTTTAATTAAAGTCAATGGTAAACTGCAACAATCAAGTTCTGACATGAGTACTAATGGCTTATACTCTTAAAGAATGAAGGTTTGGGTCACCCCACCAGGCAAAGTAATATAATTAACTAAGGTCCTAACTGAGGGCAAAGGGAATACAGAATGGGTAGAAGGTAGTTGCAAATACCAGCTATGGCCACATGACCAGCTGCAGAAGTGAGAGCTATCATTGTTATGAATATTTTCACTTTGTATGTATGAAACAAATATTTTTTTTTTGGTTCACTTACAGAATACAAAATGTAAATGAATTTAATACATTTTCAGTGGTCTGAGCATTAATTGTATCATGTTGGGGGTAAGGATGTCTCTATCGTTGTCTTTGTTTGGAGACAGGATTGAAGGATATGTGTAAAAGTACCAAGTTAACACAACTGTGATACTTCGGTTTTATGTCAGCCTGAAGATGCCAGGATTTCCCCATGACATGATCTGACGTAGTGTCGTCAAGTCTAGCTTGGGGTCTTCTGTGAAGGAGCCAAGCAGGTGTGGGAAAAATAAGGTAGAGTATCACCTTGTTAGCCCGGTCATTGTCTAAATACAATTTAGGGAATTTTCATTTAAGGTATAGCCTATATATTGACCCAATGTGGAAGCTAGCTCACTCCTACTGCCAGGTTTGGGTTATTTGTCTGCTGAATCAGCCTGCTCGTCCCAGGATCATCAATGAACTGCTGATCTTGGGCTCCTCTGAGTGACCTGAGATGGATTCAGTTCTGCCTCTGTCTTCCTGCTTCCCATCTGTCGGCCCCTTCAGCTTACAGCTGACCCACAGACTTGAACAAGATTGGATTTATGTCCTTCTACATCTCTAGGAACCATTTCTTGAAATAAATTTATTTCTGTATACATACACACACAAGCTTCACTGGCTGTGTTTCTGCAAAGATCTCAGCTTAACCTATTTATCAAAACTGGCATAAGAGGAAATAGAATTTCTAAATTAGTGGTCTCTGATAGGGCTTCAACATCGGACTGCTAGCCACAAGGGCAGCAGTTCAAACCTACAAAGTATGTGATTATTGGTGAAACCAAAAGTTGATCAATTTTGAAAAAATATCTACAAAAAGAGAAAATTCAACATAAATATTCTTCATATACATGATACCAAAAAAAAACAAACCCAAAATCAACAAAATCCAACAAACCAAACACACTTATTTGGAAAGGGATAAATAATTTTGGTTGCGGTTGTTTATCTCAGTACTTTAAGTTCGGTTTTAACATCAAAACATAGCAGAAATGAATAAAGAAGAATAATTATACAACTTATTCAATAACTCAGTCCCAGGCAATGCGTCATTTCTGTCTCCCCTTTCACTGTAGGGTGAGTAGCCCCTCCCCTGGGGGGGGGCGGTGTGACACTGCAACTCTTTTTCTGAGACTGTAATTCTTTTGGTTTTTTTCTCCAAAACCATTTTATTGGGAGTTCAGTACCACTAAGAACTGAACTTAGAAGTGCACATGTCATGGGAATGGATGTCCCTGCATGGAAAACCTCCTGGACCATGAGGAAGATGGATGCACTGGCAAATGAGGTCCCTAAGGAATTTGGGGTTCACAGATACTGAACAGAACAAGGATCTTCCTCTAGAACTAACAGAGTAAGAGTACTCTCCTACAGCTGGTCCACCGTATTGGATCTTCCAGCATACTAAAATGTGAAAGATAAGGTTCTTGTTTATTATATCCACTTTGTTTTAAATGTTTAATTGTGCTATATCTTACATTAGCACTAAATAATGAATATACTGTTTTATTTCTATTTTGTTTTTAAATTTCATTTCCAAACTTCTAAAGCCATTTCAAAGAACTGAAAAAATATCATTGGATTGAAAAGTAAAAGAATGAAAAGATTTAAAAAAATCTTTGTGGATACTCAATGTATATGTTTTGCATAAGATATATTTTCCTTGAAGTATAGGTGGTGTCAATTTTTCTGTACCAGATTTTTTCCCTATTATTACTATAAGGAATACTTCTTTAATTGTGATAAGTAGGTTTATTGTGCCAACCTGGCCAATAGGAACATGTGGGATTAAGGAGGCCACAGTTTGATTGGAAGGCAAAGAGATAAATGGCTGAGTAAAGCCCGCTCCTCACTCTCCTGCTTTCTGGTGATTGGACCAGTGTGCTGCTGCTTTAGCTAATTCTCTGCCTCAACTTGTGAGCCCCATGAACTGTGGGGATTGTCAACCCATAGATCATGTCACCAGCGCTTGAGGTTCCTTTGAGCCCTGCTTTGCCACACTGCTAGGGTGTACATCTCTTGAGCTTGAGGCTGATGGATCCTGTCATCTTCCATTCCTTGAGTTCTGTATCCCATCCTGGCCTCCTTGGATAAGCTCCTGCTGTTTGCTGCCTGTAGGCAGACTCTGCCTGCATTGCTCAATGGAAGAGTCAGCTGTCAGCTTCCTTGACCTTGGACATGGGAGCTCTTGTGAGTTGAAGGACTTCCGGTATAGTAACTGTTCCACAGAGTGATTTGAAATGACTCCTCTGTACTGCTGTGTGGACTATTGAGCTGTTATATCCCTTCGTGCTATATAAATCAATATCTATATCTCCCTATCTCTATCTATAATCATAAATGTCCTGATTTTGTTTCTCTAGAGAACCCAGCCTAACACAGAAATTATAAAATACTCTTTAGAAATTATGAATTCCAGGGAGATCTTTAATTTTTAAAAAATCCACTGTTTGCTGACAACATATTAATAAGATATTATTCAACGTAGTTAAACACCACCACATGTCTATCAGTTTTCCATACTGAGATGCTTTGTGTGTTGCTGCTATGCTGGAAGCTATCCCCAAAGTCTATTAGATACCAGCAGGATCACCCTTGCTGTGTTTCAGTGAAGCTTCCAGACTAAGAACAGGAGTAGGAAGAAGGAAGAGCTTTTCCAGTTTTCAGGAATTCACTGCTGAAAACCTTATGAATAACAGCAGAATATTGTCAGATGCTGTGCTGAAATTAAGACACTCAGGTTTGAAGGCACTTGAAATATCACTAGGGAAGAGTTGTCCCCTCAAAGGAGAGGTGACCACCATGGATGGAGTAAATGTCACAGGATCTACATATGCAGATAAGGTACCACTCATAATGAGGACAAACAGCTGCAAAGATCCATTAATAATAGGAAAGTGAAATGCACAAAGTGGGAATCTTAGAAAATTGGAAGTTGTCAAATTTGAAACACAATGTATAAGGTAACTATCCTATATCTAAGTGAGATGGAATTAATTGGAATTAGCCATTTTGCACTGGACAATGATGTAATTTACTATTACTGTGTGGCTTAAAGTCAGGAAAGGCAGGCCCATTAGGATTGTATCCTTTTACTGTACAATTCCAATCTGCATGCTCTCCAAAATACAGTTGAAAATCTGGCCCCTCAGAAGAAGAACATGTCATCAGCAGAAGAGGCAGCCTTATTGAAAACCTGCTGAGTGCACGACACACCCTGCGGACTGACAGAAAGGATGCCTTCAAGTACTAAGGAGCAAACATGTAAGATAGTAGTGCTCTTTGGGACTTTGCCGTTACCCCAAATAACATGTATTCCACACTCAATGCTCATGTTCAGGAACCCAAAGGATGTATCACTTTGACCAAATCTGCTTCACAAGACATCTTTAAACTAAAGTTGTCACTTTGAGGACAAAGGTGAATCTGACTCAAGCCAAGTATTATCAATCATCTCATACATGTGAAAATTGGAAAACAGGGAAGACTGCTGAATAAACTGATGGATATGAATTATGGTGTGGACTACCATAGGATACCTGTCAGTTATTTTACCTTGAACATGTGATAGAGTCAATGTATGTTATGGATTCTGCATCTGAAAAAAATCATGAATGGGCAGTTATAGAATGAAATATGACTAAGCATTCAAAATGTTAATCATGACAGTGCTCACAAGAATATTAATTATGGGTACATTTTAAAAGATGAGAAACACTGATTTCCAGTTTTCAGCAAATGGAATAAATACCGAAAAGAATAAAAGGGCTTAAAATCTTTCAATATTCTAGACTTAATGATTCTCATATTTTTGGTAGTTAAAATTTTCAAGTTAAATATTCTAAATTTAAAATGAATTTAAATTTACATGGCATTATTAAATAAGTGAGCTACAGCATTCTTAAATGAAGAAAAGTTAGTTTAAGTAAAACATAACATCAGTTCAGGTTACAGGGTAAAATGTAGCAATATAGGTTTTTATTTCTAAGTTTCCGAGCCAGCATTAACAAGAAATAAAGAGAACTTACTAAATCATGAGGTGTGTGAAATTAATGACTCAAAAAGAGGCTTAAATCCTCAACTCATTTAAAAAATCTGTCATTAACATGAAAAATGTAAGAAAAGTGGATAGTTTGGAAATGAAGACGACCTTGTTGAATTACTTATTGACAAATGGAAGATAAGAGAGTACTTGGCTCATATTGAAATTAATGTAAACAAGCGGGCTGCAGAACTTGCATTCCAAAGGAAATTTGAAAAGCTGCTTACTCAGCTGAGTTGTATTTTAAAAACCAAGAAAGCTAAGATGTTTTATTAAAATTGGAGAAGGCTGAGGGAAACATTAAACAGCTAAAGATTTTAAAGGTTAACATAATGAGTAGGGACCAATATGGTAATTCAAAATCAGAAGTTCTGTGTTTTTTTCTCTCATTTTTAATGTAGAGTATGTATGTTTAGCCTTTGATAATTTTCCTTTAACATAAAAACCTCACCTTACAAAAAGATAAAATCTAGTGATTTTAGGATATAGAAAAAATATTTAAGATTACTCAAAAGTTTTCTAATTTTTAGGACATATAAACTCATTTCTGGAAAATCTGCTCAGATTTAACTTATGTAAAAAATCTATTGAAAAAGAGAAAAATGCTGACACTCCACCAGCATATCTACAATGTCTTTCCTATGACGCAAAGGCTCAAGATCCAGACTGCCAAGCACACTGGCCAAACAAAGAGCAATCACCCACATCTCACCATGTAAACCTGCAAGTCACAGCTGAGCTCCTCAATCCTGCCAGTAGTCATTTTGAGTTTGTGAAGATAGAGTTTCTTACATCGTGCTTTTCAATTATTTCTTTGCCTAGAATTGAGTGGAGAAGCATTGTATCCTAGTTGTTGAATTCTACATCCTAAAATAGGATGAACTGAATAAAATTTACATGTTTTTTTTTCCTCCCTCTTCTCCATCCTGACTGCACATCAATATCGCCTTTGAGCTGTAGAAGAAATATCAGATGTTTAACTAATACACCACAGCCCCTAGTCTCTTCCTCACTCACTGCCATGAAGTAGATGCCGATTCATAGAGATGCTGTAGGGCAGTATGCCCCGGGGAGTTTCAGAGCCTGTAGCACTTTAAGGGAGTAGAAAGCACCTTCTTTCTCCGGTGGAGGGCTTGGTGGTTTCAAGCCACTGACCTCGCAGTTTGCAGTCCAGTGTGTTTCCACTAGGCCACCAGGGCTCTTCATCATGGTAGGGAAAGTGGAGGGCTGGTGACAAAGAGGAAGGCCCTTGGCAAGATGGACCGTCACTGTGCCTACACCAATGGGCTCGGGTACAGGAACAATGGGAAGGATGATGCAGGGCAGAGCTTTGGTATGTTGTGCGTAGATGGGGTCGCTATGGGTCGGAACTGACTTGATGACCACTAACACAGACATAATAGCAACCAAATACAAAATGTACATGCAATGTCATATGTTTCTTGTCTCTCTCTTCCATTATGTACCTATTTTATTGCTAATTTACCAAGAATCCTGGCAACCAAAAGTGTCTGGGACCATTGCTCTGTTGTTATTTCTTGTGTTATGTAAAATAGTCTGCATTTACAAACCACACCTGAAGACATTTGTCTCAACAACCGCCTCCTGACTTCCTTCCTGTCCTCACGCTCTGAAAAGTGGAGGGCCGGCGAAATGCTCTATATACTCTATAGAGCAAACACAATACTTTAGAATTCTGACAAATAGATTTACATGGCTGTGCAAAAACCAAAATTAGGATCCATTCCTTGCCCCTTAGCTTCTGGGAAACGTGTTTCCTTTCCATTCGTTGCTATGAAGGAAATCTTAGCAGACTTCGCCACTCTTCTTTAGAAGGCCCCACATTTGGAAAATCCCAACCGCTTCCTCCTCCTCGTCTTTGCATCTAACATTTAACACATTCTATCTGAAATAAATCAGACTTTTTTTTCTATTTCCAACACTGACTTCCCACTGAGTATACTACCACCATTTGTAATTGCTGTCCCTACCCCACTGGCTCACATTCCTTTGTTAAGCTGAAGCTCTCAGGAAACTGTCACTGTACGATAGTACTACTATAGCCTGAGCCTCTCTCTGCTCTTTAACTTGTATCAAAACATCTTCATAAACTGCAGGAAAACAATCAGCTGCCTGAGCCCCTGTTAGGTTGTGGAAGCCACAGAGACAGCTGAGTTCCTGTCCTAATCACTTGTCTAAAATCCAAAAGGCAGGAACTAGTTAGGGTCAAGAGGAATTACCAAAAGGCAGTATGAAATATATGGAAACCTCAAAGCTGAGGAGAGTTAGTGAAGGCCTTTGTGTGCTTTAACAGTGGGAGAATCTGTGCTGGAGGTGTTAGAGGAAACAGTCAACTTGTGGGAGGGTTCAGAAAAGGCTGGCCATTTAGTCCACTCTGGGTACCTTAGTACAAAAACCTGACAATCTCCTTCTGAAAAGTCAGCTCTAGAAATCCCAACAAAGCCAAGTGTTATACACATGAGTGACAGTGCTCTGCAGTCACTATGAGTCCGAGTTGACTCGACGGCAACTAGGAAGGTATTTTCTTGAATTTTGTTTCATAAAATTGTATTTATGCATATATGAGTTATAACTCAGGTATTGAAACACTTAAAGCATAACGCAAAGGACTGAGCTTTAGCAATCCATGTGCAAACCTTATGAAGAGAATTTGAAGACTAATAAAGAGCTCTGGAGGCACTTTGCTCTTGGATGAGAAGATATTATTATCAAGATGTCAATTTTCTCTGGTTACTATATATACGTTTTTAAATAAACTTATTAAAGATTTCTACCTAGTCTTTAAAAAAAATCCTGCTTTAACAATCACAGGGAGAAATATACATAGGAAAAGGAAATTAAAAAGAAAAAGGAAACAGTCTAGAGTCCACACCCTTGGTTGTGACGTCACAGCCCTGGTGTTGATCCTCTAGTGAATTTGTGAGGAGGTGGGGGGTGGGAAGTCCTTGATCTTGTGAATCAAAGTCCATTGACTCACAGAACACAGGTAGCAAGCAGCAGCTAAGGTGAATTGGGGAAGTGTGTAAATGCTGATGCAGCGGGTGGGGCCTCCACTGAGCGGCCTGTGCAGGGGCTCCATCAGGGCTTGTGGTTCTGTTGGATGGGCCCGCGCTGCGCAAGCTTCACAGGCTAGCTCTCCTTCTTCCCCTGCTGGGAACAGGCACATCTGGGTTCCGATCTCTCTCCGTCCATGGCTGGGTCTTGGACAGGCATGAATAAGGAAGGAAGCAAGCAATGGTCATGCACTTGCCCTATATACTCAAGCATAAGCTGACCCGAATATCAGCTGAGCACCTAACTTTACCACAAAAGCTGCATTAAAAATGTGCTGAAAGACTCAGTTTACAAACGATAACTGCCGCCCAGACATCTGCCACTCTAGACTTCCTGTTGGGCCTCTTTTCCCTCTCTGCATGCGTGCTCTCTGTCTCCATCTCTCACTGGTAATTAAAATAATTTTCAACAATGAAATGAGAAATATATCAGGGGAATGACAAAAGTCTCATGTGTATATACTAATGTACTAAAAAGTTGGTATCACAAACTCATGTGAACATCATGGGTTGTTGAGCATACAGTAATGAAATCCAGAGAGAAAATGCAACTGGATTATTTCCTGATTTAGTTATATAGGCCTGCCATTAAAAACTACCAGCAATGAGTGAGAAACAAATGTATCTGTTCAGTTTATAGACTCACTGCCGTTGAGTCAATGCCAACCCATAGTGATTTTGCAGGAAAGATGACAACTCCCTAGGAGGTTCCCAAGGCTGTCAATCTTTGCTGAATCAGACTGCTACACACTTCTCCCTGGAGCCGCTCTAAAGAGTGCCTCCTCCTCCCCCAGGGCTCCTCACCAGTCTGAGCTTAAGAGCACGCGTCTGAGTTCTGGTACGGATTTTTTGGGGTTTTCTATTGGTTCCTAAGGCCCACGGGCCTTCTTCTTAGGTTCCCTGGTAACCTCCTAGGTGTGGCATTTATCTCCCCCGTCTAGTCTATATTTCTTCTTTATGCCTAATCTGCATAAAGCAACTTACTGTAATATAGACTGCTAATATAACAAAGAAAGCCCATTTCCTAATTTGATTATAACCACAAAGATTTTACAACACAGATTTTTAGTGGTATAATTTAATCCATAACATCATTTTTAAAGTGACCGTGAAGATCAAAACATCTAAATGGAAAGGTGACAGAGTAAAATTAATAGTAAATAATATATAATAATATGTTTATGGTATAGTTTTGAGTCTTTTTCTTGTGGTATTTAGATTTTTTTTTTTTTAATTTGTACTTGCAGAGATGTGGAGTCCAATCTGTCAATCAGGTCTCAACTTAATAATGCCATCTGGGAGGTGTGCCCTTTTTATGAGAGAAACTGGAAGCTCTCTACCTCTCTTGCTAGCCCTTTCCCATCATCATTGCTGGGACTCCATGTATGCCTCCAGACGCCACCCCATTTTGGCCACATGAACTTGAGAGATATTAGTGTTCAGCCATATTGACACTGACCTTGGATTCAGGTGGCTCTGCACACACCTGCCTGTGATCTTCCTACCTCCTACCTCACCTTTCTGTGTCATCGGCCTACAGCTACATGAGTTTGAAGAGGGACCTGATTAGTCTAGGGCCTAAGGGCTTGAGTTGACTAGGCTAGGGTTCCTTCTTGAGATAAAGCTCTTTCTGGTTTTGTTTCTCTGGACAACTCTAACTAATGCGAGTGTCTTACCAATAGCCTCATTATCCAAGGTGAAAATAAGGGTGAAGACCTGATCACTTAAAATAACAAAAAGTTCTGTGAAACAAGAGGCAGAATGAATTAATAGGTACATCGTAGATGGGAATAGTGTGCTTGAAATATCTCATCCAAGAGTGGGACTAAAATGAATATATACAAACCAACAAGAAAAGTGAGCAAAGTAATCGTCAAAGCGTAATGAAGCAAAAAGTCTTAAATGCCAGACTCATTAGATAAATGGAATTTAAAACTAAAGAGCGATTGCATCTTACCTACTGTTAATTGGGCAAGAAAGAAAAGCTACAACTCTAAGCAGTGTGGAAGCAAGTGGTGACACTGTAAAAAGAGTCTAAACCAAAACGCCACTGAAAAGATCTAGAAGTCAGAAAAGGCCATTTGTGGGACCCACATGGAGGATCCCGGAGTTTCAGTAGGTACAGAGGGCAGCAGTGAGAGCCCAGCTAGTATGGTAGGACCGTGGTCGACTGGTGTGATGGTTAGTTTCTTTAACATTGTATAGCCTTAGCAACCCTATTAAGCAGTACTATACTGCCCTATAGAGTTGTAATAAGTCAGAATTGACTGAATAACAGTGGTTTATTTTTTCTATTTGGTTTTCTACTAACAGATATATAATTAATTTTATCAATCAAATAAAATATCAATATTGACTTTATTTGGAATATAAAAGATTTGAGGATTTGTAATCCAAGACATTTCAAATGATTATCCCCAAAATTAAATGTGGCCACCGTTCTTAGCTCCTATAGTTCTCTAAAATGAACATTAAAAAATGACTGTCAGTCAAGTCTACTGTATATTCTTTCAACTTTTATGAAATAGAATTTTCCCAAACACAATGTGTGTGTGTGTGTGTGTGTGTGTGTGTGTGTGTAGTAGTAATCATAGTAGTAGCAGAAGAGGAGAGGTATATTTACCAGTTCTGTACAACATATCCATCCATTTCCTCATTCAGTCAGAACTTAGATTCATTCTTATGGAGCTTCTTCTAAATTAGAACAATTTTTCTGGAACTCATTGTAGGAAAAGCATGCATTTCTGTGTTACAATGTAAAGTTAGTACCCTTACCAACCCAAGAAAGTCACAAACATGATTTAAATCAGTAAAATGTTAAAATGATTAACTTTAAGCAAATCATACAAAGTCCTACTTATTTGTTTGAATCATACAATACACACTTATTTTTTAGAGAATATCTTTTGTTTCCTTTCCATTCAGTGGAACAAACACACATTAAGTAAACAACAGGGTATTTGCACAGTACAGATGGTGTCTGGCTCAATTCACAAATATGAGAATGAAATTAGATCTTCCATCAGGACAAGAAAGATTCACTCATTTAGCAAATATGTACAGACCACCTACTGTGCCATCCGATCCTCTGGGGCGTGTAGTGTGGAGACAGAAACTAAGTCTGAGGCCAAAGGAAACAAATAGATGTGCAGATGGTGGTTATTGCTCTGAAGGAAACCATGCAGGAGAGAGTGGCAATGCCCAATGGGGAGAGGAGAGATTTTAGATCTGAATTTACAGCGCTCAAGAAAGGCCTCTGATGAATCCACAAGGCAAGACTTGAGTCTCGACTTATTTGTTCTTACGTAGAGACATAAAAGTATTACCCAGACACTCCTGAAGAGAGAGTGGTGTTTCAATTTCCGTTACACATCAGCTAAAATGTTATTATTGTGTTTATATTAATTAGTTTGAAAATATATGTTTTCTATTCTGAAGTGATTCTTAATTAACTTTAAAGACTTTTGGAAGATCTTTCAGAATGCATAGTACCTATTATACTAGATCTATTTTGTCAATGAGAACATTGACAGAGATAATTTGAATAAAGTAATTTTTGTTTGAACCCAGATCTACCTTTTCACATTGCCCTTATTCTCTACAATACATTTTATTTTATTTTCTTCATAAAATGTAGTGCCTCCTTACCTAATGTGCTAAAACAGAAATACTACATAGGAGTGTCTTTAACAAATTTAAATTTATTATCCCAAATTAAATGTGTTTAGGATGTTAGAAATCTGAATTCAGAGATGTGGCTCTAGGGAAGCTCTCTCTGTTGTTAACTTTAGGGGAAGGGATTTGTCTCCAGTGAACTTCTATTAGTAGGTCTTCAGGTGACCATATGGCACAGATTGTAACTCCCCTTTGTACTTGCTTGTTTACTTATTTAATCTGCTAATTTATATCTCGATGGAGACAGACTTAAAATATGATCTACATTAATATTGTCTCATTAACATAACAAAAATACCATTCCCTTACTGTATATAACCACAGGTAAAAGGGTTCATATTTAAAAGAGAACACTTCTGATGAATAAAACACAATCCATTAGCATCTAGTATTGAATTTTAGCTTGAATTTGACTGTGTAATTTTCAAGAAAAATTAATTCCAGAAGATGTTATAGATGAATTTAGGTTGTCAACTTTTGAATTTACAGATAGTACATTTTTAAGTAAGTGTGAAATGCTTGTAACAATATTTTTAAATTAAAATGTGTTTGATTCTGTTAGCATACAAGAAGGTAACTTATAATGTTTGTGTATATTTCATTTTTTTTCTGGAAAAAAAAAAACCTTCAGAGAAGAGAATGACCTCATTTTAGCTTATGTAAGAGTTGACCAACTTTTATAAGAAAGGTGTGGAAATTATTCAACAAATTGGCAATATGTATTTGTTCCTTGAGTGTAATCCTAAGAAAAGAAATCTAGAGGAGCTCTGAGTCATATGCCTGTAAGACAATGAAAAGCATGAGAATGCTATTTATGTGTGAACTACGACACAATAAAAGCAATAATTGATCCCCAAAATAGGAAATGGTCATTAGACCAAGATCATCTTTCCTTCCTTGAAGTAAACTAGGGCCAAATATATTCATCTTCTATTAAATTGCATCTTATGATGATATATATTGTAAACTGTTAGGGAAAGTAGAAAGGTATAACTGCTAACATTCCAGTTCATACTTGCAAAGATTTATTATATAAATGTCTTTATAATCAGTGGATGACTGCAGAAAGGTGTTACAATAATCCAATTGCCTCAGAATCTTTAGTAGCATGCTTAAAAAAGAAGATAATTTTGTATCATAAAGAAAATGAGGTTTTTTTTGTTTGTTTTTAAAATGATTTTATTGGGGGCTCACACAGTTCTTACCACAATCCATACACACATCCATTGTGTTAAGCACATTTGTACATATGTTGTCATCATCATTTTCAAAACATTTTCTTTCTACTTGAGCATTTGATATCAGCTCATTTCCTTCTCCCCCACTCTTCCACCCTCATGAACTTTTGATAATTTATATATTTTTTTTCATGTCTTACGATGACCAATGTCTCCCTTCACCCATTTCTCTGTTGTCTGTCTCCCTGGAAGGGGGTTATATGTAGAGCATTGTGATCGGTTCCCCCTTTCTCCCTCCACCTTCCCCTTACCATCTTGATATCATTTCTCTAATTATTGGTCCTGAGAGGTTTATTTGTCCTGGATTCCCTGTGTTGTGAGCTCTTATCTGTATCAGGGTACATGCTCTGGTCTAGCCAGATTTGTAAGGTAGAATTGGTGTTATGATAGTGGGGAGTGGAGTGTGGAGGAAGCCTTAAAAGAATTAGAGGAAAGTTGTATGTAGGTGCTATACTGCACCCTGAGTGGCTCGTCTCTTTCTTGTGACCCTTCTGTAAGGGAATGTCCAACTGTCTACAGATGGGCTTTGGATCTGTACTCTTCCCTGTCCCTCATTCACATTGATAAGATTTTTTTGTTCTGGATCTTGATGCCTGATACCTGATACCATCGACACCCCATGATAACCCAGGTTAGTGTGCTTCTTCCATGTGGGCTTTGTTGCTTCTCAGCTAGAAGGCTGCTTATTTATCTTCAAGCCTATAAGATCCCAGATGGTATATCTTTTGATAGCTGGGCACCATCAGCTTTCTTTACTAAATTTACTTATGCACACATTTTGTCTTCAGTGATCACATCAGGAAAGTAAGCATCACAGAAAGAACACTTTGTTACTAGAACAAAGTGTTCTTGCACTGAGGGAGTACTTGAGTAGAGGCTCAGTGTCAGTCTGTTACCTTAATACTTAACATATAATTATATCAACATAGGTCTATTTCCCTACTGTTATATAAAAATATATTTATATATGTACATGCCTGTATTTAGACCTCTATACATTTTCTTTGCTTCCTAGTTGTTTCCTCTATTTATTTTTACTTTCCTCTTGTCCTGCTATCATATTCAGCATTATTCGGGTTTCAGTAATTCCTCTTGACTACATTGCCCTTGATCGAGCCCCACCAGGCACCCTTTGCCCTCTTCGCCCTTGATTTTAGATCACTTGTTTCCTTGTTCTTGGGTTGGTTGATCACCACCTTCCTTTCCCCAGCCTCCCCCTCTCCTATGTCCTCCGAGAATGATCAGTCCTGTTGTTTTCTCTTCCATATTGTTTATACAGCCAGTCTTATAGACATGAAAAGACAATAATAAGCACAAAACCAAGACAGAGCAAAACAAAATGACATCAGCAACAACAACAACAAAATGACAAAAAGATAAAAGCTGATAAATAGTTCCAGATCTGTTTGTCTGACCTTTAGGAGAGTTTCCCAGTCAAGTCTGATAGGGTGCCACACCTTGGCCTCAAAGTCTATTTTTGGTATTCCCTGGGGACTCTGCCCTTTGCTCCCCTTACTACTCTGTTGCATGCCCTTAGTGTTTTACCCCACCCCTTAGTGGTGGGGTCACATCAAGCACAATTCCCACACTGTGTCTCCAGAGTTGCTCCCCATAGCGCCATTGGTCAGTGACAGATGTCTTATCTCGTGGTGGGGCCAGCCCTATGGTCCTTTCTGTGCATTGGCTACTTTGAGCTGGAATATATCATTCTCGGGTCTTGGTGGGCTAGGATGTGTTTCACTCTCTCCTTTCCTCTTCATTCACTCCTGTGTGCTCTGATCTGATGCACCCCTCTACCTGAGCTGTAGCTTCAGTGCTGTCATTTGAAGTGCAAAGAAAATGATTTTAAGGTTAATGTTAACATGAAAAATTTTAGTCTAACATAAGTGGACAGTGGACACCATCTGAAATCAGAGCTTTCCAACAAATTTACAAGAATTGTGCTCAAAATGAATGAATAGTTTGTGGATGGATCCAGCATTTTTAAAAAGGAAGTTTAGGAAAGAGTCAAACATGAATTAGAGGAAGAGAAGAGAAGTCAGTAGGAAGGTTTTTGTTTTTAAGGTCTTTTTTGGTCATTGTTTTTGTGGTAGGGTGGGGGGAGTTTACAAAGGAGTAATCTTAATAGATTTTATGAAGGACGGAGGATCATAACACGGTCTTAGTATGAGACCATTTTCAGAAAATTGAAAGCTGCTTTGCTGATTAAAAGGCCAGCAAAGTTGAATATGAATTTTTTTAAATATCATAATAATGGACCTACTCATTCTTTGAGGGTACCAGTGGATGTGTTATGAAAAATTCATTGGGAAAACTTACTCCATCCATCACATTGCTCCGATCTTGTGACTTTAGTGTTTTTCTCACCAAAAAAATCCAAGAACATTTCAAAATTAACCTAATTTGAGTTACTTTAGGATGTCCAAACTACCATTTGACTTGGTATAAACTAACAATCTCAGAATCCTCTCTGGAATGGTTGCAGAGATAGAAGCACCACTTTCAGCAATATATAAGCCTAGTTACCAAATATATTGAGAAACAACATCTTCAAATTCTGATATCTGTATAATCATACTTTAAATCATTTTCTAGCAATATCTTTTACATATGCTTTCACTTTCCAATGAAGATGTTTTGTTTAAAAGTCACATATACATAAACACACACGCATTACTTATACTCCCACCACTTAGCTGTCAGTTTGTTGTGCTGTAGTGTTGTATTAGCTACATCTAGGAAAATTGGAAGTTGCCAAAAGTAAAATTGAATGCATAAAGTTTGTTTACTAGGCATTATTAAGCTAAAATGGACTGATGCTTTCCATTTAAAATCAGACAAGTATATAATGTACTATCCTGGTAATGACAAACTCAAGAGGAATGGAGTTGAATTCATCATAAAACAGGACATTTCAAGATCTACCTTGATGTACAATGCTGTCTGTGATAGGATTTTGTATCGCTCTCTCTCTCATCTATCTATCTATATCTATCTATCTATCTATCTATCTATCTATCTATCTATCTATCTATCTATCTAATCTTTCTCTATATAGATATACACACATATAATCAATACTATTATTATTTAAACTTACACACCAACCACTAAGGATGAAGAAATTGCAGAATTCTACCAATTTCTTCTGTCTGAAAGAACATGAAATTACTATGCAGTGATAATGAGTGGCAAGTAGAATTGAAAAGCTAGAAACAAAGGGAAAGTATATTATTTGGAAAATATGACATTGGTGATAAAAATGAAGCTCAATACAGCATGATATAATTTTGCATGACCAATGACTTCTTTATTGCAAAGACCTTTCTTCAGCAACACAGACAGCAGCTTTAATCTGGCCTTCTCCAGAAAGTCAAATAGACTACATTTGAGGGAAGAGATGATGGGGAAATACACTATCAACAGCCAAAACAAGACTAGGGACCATCAATTTTCTTATATAATTTTAAATTGAAGTTGAAAGAATTAAAACAAGTCTATGAAAGGCAAAATACAACCTTGAGTATAACTCACCTAAATTTGAGCATCTCCAGGACAGATTTGATGCTTTGAAGAAAAATGACAGAAGAGTTCATGAGACATGTTATGACATCTAGCATACCGTACATGAAGTGGGTACACGGTCATTACAATGACAGCAAAGAAATGAAAGGCCAAAACAAATGTCATAAGAGACTCTGAAACTTGTTATTAATCATAGAGTTGCTAAGGCAAATGGAAAAGATGGAATAAAAAAGTTCAACAGAAATTTTTAAATGCACCTAAGATGATATAGTGAAGAATTATAATGAAATGTAAAAGTCATGTAGTTAAAAAAATAAAATAAAGAAAAAACACAGTAACCATAACTTAAGCTGAAATAATTGAAGAAAAAAAATCAATCCTAGAGATGCATCATGGAATGATTCTGTGGGCAAAATACTGAATAACACAAGAAATACCAAAAAAATTGATTGAAGGTATACACAGTCTCTAAAAAACAAGCAAACAAATGAACTAATCAACATTCAACCATTACAAGAGGGAGTATGTAGTCCTGAACCAATGGTATTAAAGGAAGAAGTCCAAGTTGTACTGAAGTCATTAGCAGGAAAACAAGGTTCCAAGCATTGATGGATTACCAGTTGAAATGTTTCAGCAATCTAATAAAACACTGGAAGAATTCACTTAAATATGCCCAGGAATTTGGAAAACAGCTACCTGGCCAACTGACTGGAAAAGTTCCATATTTATACCTATTCCAAAAAAAGATGACCCAGCATAACACCAAAATTATTAAACAATGTCATTTCCATCACATGAAAATGACATTTTGCCAAAGATCATTCAACAATGGTTACAGCAGTGCATCACTGAGAGCTGCCAGAAATTCAGGCCAGATTCAGAAAAGGACTTGGAACAAAAGATATCATTGTTGACAGCAGATGGAACTAGGTTGAAATCAGAAAATATGAAAAGTATATTCACTTGTGTTTTATTGACTATGGAAAAGCATACAACTCTGTGGATCATAAAAGAATTATGGGTAGTATTGAGAAGAATGCAAAGTCAAGAGCCCTTCATTTGCTCATTCAGAATCTATACAACATCAAGAGGCAGTTTATTGGACAGAACAAAGGAATACGCAGAGTTTAAAATTGGGGAAGATGTGTGTCAGGGCTGTATCCTTTCATGATACTGATTCAATCTGCATGCTGAGCAGATAATCTGAAAAATGAGTATATAATAAAGAACATGACATCAGGATCAGAAGAAGGTTTATTAGCAGCAACCTGTGATATGCAGATAGCACAATCCTGTTTACTGAAAATGAGGGACTTTTGAAGCACAATGCTCTTAAAGATCAGAATTTTAACTTCCAATATAGATTGCAAATCAAGGTAAAGAAAACCAAAATCTTCACAAGTAGGCCAATAAGTAACGTCATGATAAATAGAGAAAAGATTGAAATCGTCAAGCTTTCATTTTGCATGGATGCATAGTTAATGCTCATGTTAACAATAATCAAGAAATCAAGTGAAACATTGCATTGGATAGATTGGCTGCATAAGAACTCTTTGTTGTTTTGAAGAGAGAGGATGTCACTTTGAGGACTAAAGTGGGCCTGACCTAAACGATTTTTTTCAATTGCCTTATGAGGTAGTTAATTTATTGTGCCAACCTGGCTGATAAACACATGTGGGGTTAATTGAAGGGTGGAGGGATAAATGCCTAGGTGAGCCTCACCTTTCTAGTTCTCAGGTTTCTTGCTTTGTAATAGTCAGACCAGGGTGCAGCTGCCTCAGCCAGTTCCCTGTCTCAGTTGGCAAGGCTTACTTCCTGCAAGTTATCCCCAAGGAAAAGCCACATGGACCTACCCCGATACAGTCCTGGGTGCTGGAGCAGCTGTGTGGAGACCCCTGCCAGTGCTGAGATGCTTACACATTCACTAATTCAGCTTTCCTCTTGCAGTCAGCATCATTGCATGTGTTTTGTGACTTGGAGGAGAACTTTGTGGATTGGTGTCAGACATATGGGATAATGTTGGACTTGTGGGCTTGGGCAGCACTGGGTTGGAATGTTTTCTTGATGCACACTTACCTTTTTTATAAGACTCTCTCTTATACATGAGTTTCAGTGGATTTGTTTCTCTAAAGTACCCAGACTAACACATCTCATATGTCTGTGAAAGTTAGATGCTGAGTAAGGAAGAACAAAGGAGAATCTATGCATCTGAATGGTGGTGCTACTGAATATTATTCAAAGTGTTGTGGATGGTCAAAGAGCAAACAGATCTTTCTTCATAGAAGTACAGCCATAATGCTCCACAGAAGCAAGGATGGTGAAACTTCATGCATAGTGCTTCATGCATGTTGTCAAAAGAGACCACTCCATGGAGAAGGGCATAAAGCTCGGTAAAGCATAAAAGCAGTGACACAGATGAAGACTACCAATGAGATGAATTGACACCATATACACATGCTATAATATATATAGGTATACAAATATACCATTTTATATTTGTAATATATGTTGCTATATTACAAATATGTATGCAAGTGATATCACTCCATCACTGACTGCCATGGACTTGATTCTGATTCATTTACCCTAAAGAACAGAGTAAAATTGCCGTGTGGGTTGCTAAGACTGTAACTCTTTATGGAAGTAGAACGCTTATATATATGTATACACATACACACATATACAAAACTTATATATACACAAAACCACACATATATATACAAACACATGCCAAATATATGCATACATATGTATATGTATCAGTAACAAATGATTATCACGTACTATTTTAGAGCTTATAAACTAATGAGAATTTAAACTCTAATATGGTATTAAATGGTCTTCAATGCAGTCATGTCATATTTAAAAGCTTTATTAATTAGGAACTAATCACTTGATAACTTAAAATTCACATGCAAAAATCATAGCTTTTTCGTTTTTGTTGCTAACAAATTGAGTTAGTTAATTGTGCCAGCCTGGTCAATAATCACATGTGGGGCTAATTGAAAAGCGGAGGGATAAAATGGGTGGTGAGCCTCGCCATTCTAGTTCTCAGGTCTCTTGCTTTGTGATGGTCGCACCAGGGTGCAGCTGCCTTAGCAGT
>NW_022103908.1:19250803-19252441 GCF_000313985.2 Echinops telfairi | reverse complement strand
ACAAGGTTCCAACTGGAATGAAGACTTCGTGTCGAAAAACATGATTGTCTTCTCAGAACTGGCTTGATATATAAGTGGGCGGTATATAAATTGGATACCCAAAATTGGGGGAGATAAAGGCATGAAATGGTTGGCTTACAAACTTTCATAGGTAGGGGAAAAAATTCACAGGATGATAGGGTTAAGGTATAGGTGTTAATTGCAATTGTGAAGCTAAGAATTATATATAGGTGCCAGGTGGGCAAGGGGTGGATTGAGTTAGTTAATTGTGCCTGCCTGGCCAATAATCACATGTGGGGCTAATTGAAAGGCAGAGGGATAAAATGGGTGGTGAACCTCACCTTTCTAGTTCTTGGGTCTCTTGCTTTGTGATGGTCGCACCAGGGTGCAGCTGCCTTAGCAGTTCCCTGCTTCAGCTTGCAAGATTGACTTTATACAAGACATCCCCAAGGAGAAGTCACACGGACCCATCCCGATGCAGCCCTGGGTGCTGGAGCAGCCATGTGGAGACCCCTGCTAGTGCTGAGATGCTTGTTCGTTCATTGAGTCAAATTTCCTCCTGCAGTCGGCATCATTGCCTCTGTTTTGTGAGATGGAGGACTTTGTGAACTGGTGTTGGGTAAATGGGTTAATGTTGGACTTGTGGGCTTGGGCAGCATTGTGTTGGGATGTTTTCATGATGCACATTTTCTTTACATAAAACTCTCTTATCCGTGAGTTGCTGTGGATTTGTTTCTCCAAAGTACCTAGACTAATACACAAATAAATTGGCATACAATTCAGAAAGAAAAATAAACTTATTTCTTATAATAAAATTATAAAATGTGTTTGTTCATGAAAAACTTATTCCCCCAAAAAAGAAATTTAAAAGAAAAATATTTATTACAGAAACTGTTCCTAAATGCACAAAAAGAACATTTACAGAAAATATATTAGAACATTTTTATGGTTAGGAAACAGAACATATCAATATTAACATGTAAGTCATATAATCAGTTCTTAGGTGTGAAGCTGACATTTTATAGAAAATTATCTGGCCAACATTGGTGTTCTAAAACTGTTCACACAAATGTATAAGTTTTAATAATTAAGAAATATAGATGAAGAAATCATAAATACTTTAAAATTGCAAAATAAAAATAAGGCAAATATACAAACTTTAACAATATATTTCAAAGATGTTTATGATAAAATTTTAAAATGTTAAACAATGATTTAAAAAATAGTGCTTCTATCTGCCCCAAAAGTGAAGAGCTGATACCAAGGGCTTAAGTATGAAGCAAATGTTTTGAGAATTATGAGGGCAAAAAATGTACAAAGGTGCTTGACATACAATGGATGTTTGTATGGATTGTGATAAGAGTCCTATGAACCCACAATGAAATGATTTTTTAAAAAAGGAATATAAAATACATGGATAAGATGAGTGAGTATAGTTGCAAAACATCAACCAAATTCAAGAAGGTCCTAGTATCATAGTTGGTCATCAATACAATCCACAAAGGTTGAAGAAATCAATAAGACAGAAGAGCAAGTAAATAAGCTTAGGAGAACAGTAAAGAAATTTTGAAAAAATTTTATTGGGGGCTCGTACAATTCTTATCACAATCCATGCATATATCCATTGTGTCAAGCACA